>NC_091477.1:61331529-61631529 GCF_036971445.1 Narcine bancroftii
TGGTGTTGATCCAGGGAACCAATGCCAGCGTTAGTTCATCATCAAGAGGTTCCATTGGCTTCAAGTGGTCTGACAAGATAGCAGTCATGATGGCGGCCCCTATGGTGCGCATGCAACTCCATCATCATTCGCCATCAGGAGAGGATGGAGGTGATATCAGAGTGGTTGGTGGTCTCCATGGCATGCATGCTCAGACATCCCAGTTCTCTAGAAGTGACGCAGAAGTACCCGCCCACACCAAAGATGGCAGTCCCCTTTCACACGCGGTGCTGCTGGACTTGGGGTTTTGCTTTGACCAACAGACCTTGGCAAAGTGTCCCTTCTTCCTGCAGTTCGTGCAGGTGACGTCCTTGGCAGAGTGAGCTTTCCTTGGATGCTTGTCCTGCTCACAGAGGTAGCACATTGAGTGGCTGCTAAGGGTGATGGAGGTCGGTACAGGAGGAAGTTTGCAATCCCTCCTCCTTAGATGGCAGTGCCCGTGTTCCCCACAAGGTGACTGCATGTTCACTGGAGAACGATTCAGCATTGTTGATTGCCACTTCCAAGGTATTCACCACTTCGATGGCTTGGGGTAAGCTCAATTGTTTCTGTTCAAGTTGCCTTTGTCTCACATAGTCGGTGCTACACAGGTGTATCTGATCAGTAGCTTTGACTGCTGTTCTGTGTGGTGATATGTAATTATACCACTAAGTCAACAGGGGTCATCCCGGTGACCTTGTATATAAAGCAATCCAGAGCTACAGTCCAGCCTTCCAGGTTCATCTTGCAGAGAGACAAGACCTCTTAGTGTATATATTAGTTTATTAAAGCTGTCTTATACTCACACTGCTGGTGTGGTTTTTGTCAGTACAATTTAATAAACTAATGCGATAGTTACTAGGATAGAAGCTGCTTCTACTCCAATGCGCATTCCCGACCATCTGGCGACTCTTCCTGAGGAATGGAATCCGGGGACAACTTGCACCCACGTGCATCCGAGGACAGAAATGGCGCGGGACCGCTGTACTGGAAACATGGTGGAATGTAGAGAAGACCACAAAAGTATGATAGAGCAGGTAAGAAATGGCCAAGAGCCCTGCCTGTCTGTGGGTTTGCTGGTACAGGTGCTGCCAACCCTAAACCCCGGTCCGATCAGAAAGGGCCCACTACAAGCGCGGATGAAAGGATCTCCACAAGTCATATTCCCGATCCCCACGTATGTGCAGAATTCCCAACCACTCCAGAGCCAGGGAAACTGGACACCGCTACCATCACTCCCCCAGCAGCAGTTTCCCCAGTTCCATGGAGACCTGACACTACTGCTGGGAACCCCCTAAGCCCGCTGCAAATGTCCCAAAGCCAGAGACTCAGCCAACAGCCCCAAGCACCCAGGTTACTTCTCCAGCAGACACAAGCCCCACAGAGGCTGTACCAGCAGCTCCCAGTACCCCAGGGTCCACCATTGCTACACCTAAGGGACTAGAGACTGTGGCTTAGCCATGTGCTGTGACCAGACAGGCTGGAGCTCGACCCCAGAAATCCCGGAGCCAGCACACACTTCAGCCGCTGGCAGAGATGCTTTCTGAATTATGTGGAAGGTGCTGAGGCATTGGATAAAGAGCTATTAATGCTGTGGTTAGTGCAGCTGGAAGATCACCCTTACACACACACTGAGAGCAGGTCAGTTTATACAAGTCTTTATTACTAAATCTAAAGCTGAATTCACACTACAATATGCAAGCCCTTCCCAATTATACTTATCAATGCCTGGACTGGTCCCAACAGCCAAAGCGAGGCGACGACTGCACACTTGTAGTAGGCTGTCTGGGTGCCGGTAGCAGCTCCTCCACCTCACCAGATCGGGACGTCGGTTTGGAATCTTGAAGTTCTTCTTGCTGAGAGATGTTGCCACCTCTTGGAGAGTCTCAAACTTCAGCAGTGGGACTATGGCTTATATTACCCAAAAGTTGTTTACTTCAGATCTTATCTCTTTGAACAAATGATTTAATTATCTTCAAGGTCTCCTGACAGTCTGCGACCAACAAAAGACAACTGCATCTCTTGACTTCATGGTGGAAGTTGGATATTGTCTACTGATTCATATGCATCCCTGGGCCCCATAGTGTAAATTTAGATAATGTCTTCCTATTCAACTGCATCCTGGGCCCCACAGTGGAATTTAGGTGTGTCTACTAAATATGCATCTTGGGCCTCATAGTGGAATTGAGATTATGTCTTCTGATGCAACTGCATCCCTTCTTGCATCAGCTGGTCTAGGGCCCCATGGTGGAATTTAGATTATGTCTTCTGATGCAACTGCATCCCTTCTTTCATAAGCTAGTCTAAATCCTCCATTACACTTCCTTATACAGGATGCCAGGTCCTCCCAAGAGGCAATGAGCATTTTTCAGAGGCATTACAGTAAGGGGCATAGCGAACTCCACTCCTGGTACAGACTCATGACCAGGTCACAACAAGTAGGGGAGTCTGCCAGAGACTTTATACTCTCTCTGACAGACCTAGCGATAGGCTGCAACTTTAAAGCAGTATCAGCTCAGGAGTATGCAGGGGACCTTATTAGGGACAGAATTGTTGCGGGCACACAGTCCACTGAGACGAGACATCAATTGCTGGAGAAAGGAATGGTGGGGCTAGATGAGGCAGAGACTATTACAGAAGCTTTAGAAAGCACCAGGAAAGAATTGGAGGAGTACTCACAGAACCCTGGGGTTGGACAAACTTCACACTGCTGGACTCTCTAGCCCCACGAAAAGAAAAAGTATACTGCCTCACAGGAATTCACAGCAGCAGCAGCAGCAGCAGCACACCTTGAGGGTCCCAAGTGCTTTTTCTGTGGACAAAGAAAGCACCCCAGTGCCCTCTGCCTTGCCAGAGAAAATGTCTGTTCCAACTGTGGAAAACGTGGGCATTATGCAAAAGTCTGCAGAAGCCCCAAGGACACCAACAAGGGCCATTCTCATGCTAATGAGACAGGAAAGCTCTTCTTTCTCCTCAGACAAACAGAAGAAGAAGAATGCCATGTGCAGCCGGCCATCTTGGACAAATGCTACAAAGCAGAGGACACAGTCTTGTGAGAGATAATAGAATATAGAAAATAAAGCTAGTATGAATGAAATAAGGAATACCAGACTAGACTAGAGGAAGTTAAGTAAGTGCTGAGTAGGGATGAATTCCGATAAGAGTGTGAGGAAGGGTTACACAAGTATAATAGAATAAGAGTCTTATAGTGATAGACAGAATTAGCAAGTTCTGCATATAGAATGTAAGTCCTGGGGGTTGAGATGTGTGAATAAGCACAAAGGACATGAATAAGGACAATGACATGATGGAACCCAGACAGGATACCCCATGGTCTTTCAAGTTTACAGAAACTGCACGTAGGCAGACAGAATTACCAAATGCCAAACCAATCCAGGAGGCAGAAGAACGTTAGGGGGGGAGGGTACCTCTACACTGAAATGAACTGTATAAAAGTTGGGTGAGCCCCAGTATGTGTGTGTATTCCCAGGGTAATGGGAAGCACCCAACTTTGCATTGTTGTACAATAAATGCTCTTTGTTCTCAATTTTTGTCTCGAGCAAAATCTGTGAAGGTACTTCTGTTTCTCACAGTCTTCAGGAGATGAATATAACGACGAGAACTATCAGATGGAAGGACATGAAGGACATGCACTGTGTGCATCAAAATTAATGATGTGAGGGTAAATTGCTTAATAGATAGTGGAAGCACTGAAAGTTTTATTGACCAGGGGTTAGTGACTGCAGCGGCAGTCACTAGAACAGTTGTCCATTGAGTCACCCCAAAAGACTATACCATCCACCCTGGAAATCAGGACCCTGGGTACACCTGCCCTACAAAATATCACTACCCTAGACTTGATGGCAAGACCTAATCCCATACAAGAAGATCCCCAGCCCACAAGGCCACATGGCCATCTAGTACTTCCCACTCCCACACCTCCACCAAGAAAGGCCAAAAGGCAGACCGCACTCCCCACCCCTATACCACAACCGAGGAGGTCCAGAAGGCAACAGAAGCCATGAAAAAGTTTGGACTTATGAACTTACAAACAAGGGAAGGGGGGGGGGAATAACAATTTTTTAAGGGGGGGGGGGTGAATGTGGTGACATGTAATTACACCACTAGGTCATCAGGGGGGTCATCCCGGTGACCTTCTATATAAAGTAGTCCAGAGCAACAGTCTAGCCTTCCAGTTCATCTTGCAGAGAGACAAGACCTCTTAGTGTACATATTAGATTATTAAAGCTGTTTTATACTCACACTGCTGGTGTGAGTTATCAGATAATCAGTATTATTATCAGTACATTCTGCTCTCACAGTCCAGCCGTTGCAGTCCCTTACAAGTTCCTGCAGGGCCCTGACAAAGTCATTGAATGCTTCCCTGGGTCCCTATCTGCGTGAGTGGCGTCTGCACCGTGCATAGACCTCATTCACCTGTCCCTTCTACTGGTCTTTTTGGATGTACATGGTATCCCGTAAGTCTGGCTGTCCAGGACCATCCAGTGGACTGGTGTACGAAAATAGTAGGTGGAGCTTGTCTTCATCATCCTGGATCGCGTCTGCAGAGGCTGTGAGGAATCATTTGAAGCAGCGATGCCAGAGAGTGAATTTGTCAGCTGCTTTGTGTTCCTTCTGGTCAATTTCTAGACGATCCAACTTCAGGTATTTGTCCATGTTCCGAGGAAGCAAATTCTTGCTAATAAAATTGATGAACGATCAATTAACCAAAAGACTGAAGTAATAGGAACTGAAGGCTTTTATTAGCAAGATATTGACAGCATCCCTTGTGTTGCTGGCTCACACTAACCTGCTCAAACTGGGGACAGGGTTGTGGCATGACAGCCTTTATGGGGAATAAAGAGGAGGAGTCACAAACCAGCCGGTGGGAGCAGCGTCGAACAAACAAGGTTATATACAACAGTTTGCTCATCAGTGAAAATGATGTTGAATGCTGAACTATGTGCAATAAAGAGCAATATGACACATGTATCATTGTAGTCAAGATGTTCCAGGGCTTCGTGCGGAGCCAGTGAGAAGACACCTGTTGCTGTGGTCGACAAATTGGAACAGATCCATGCCGCCGCTCAGATAGGATCTGATATGGATGTTGGTAATGATAATGTTGGTAATTCCCATGAAATTAACTGAAAAACAATGACCAAGTGTTATGAGCCCAGAGGACCTGAAAAACAGCAGCAATAGATCTTCACCAACACAAATGGTTACTTTAACAAAAGTTGCTTTTAATTATCTTTAAACATGAAAACATAATCACACTTTAACTTATCACTATTGACTTAACTAACCTAACTTAAACCCCTTCTAATTATGAATGTAATGTACGTGTAAGTTCAGAAACATTCATTGATTGGTAGTCCAATCTCTCTTCTCATTCCTCCAAGTTCACAGGCAGTTCTTACGCTGTGCACAGAATTTAATATTTATAAATTTCACCAGGCTTTCGTGCTTGAAAGGTAAATAGTTACTGCTCAGGAAGTTTCTTGTCAGTTTTCAGAGAGAGATTAGTTGTACGCTGGACACCCAGCTACTTTTGTGTTTTGCCAAAGAAACTTGCCCACTTGGGTTCTCCAAATGATAACCTCTTTCTTTCAGGTCACCACAGAGTTCCTTCTTGTTTCTCTTATTTCAAGTGAAACATTAGACAGCCAGTTCTCTCCTCTTGCATGAACCACAAAGGCTTTGACCAGGCTGAGCTAAGCACTCACAACCCATCTTTCAAATGGGTTTCCCACAAGCTTACCAGCTTGTTCAGTTCCAGTCACAGCTGCTGTTGCTGACTGTAACACTGTAGAAGTGATCTCTGTGTGTGTATCTCTCTCTCTCTGAGAGAAAGCCTGTTTGACTTTCTCTACTTGCAAAACCATATGACCCTCTTAGAGCAGCAAGTTCCCTTCCAGACAATCTGAGGCTCCGATTCATCTGTTGCCCTTCTGTAAACAACAATCTATTAGGGAAGTCTCTTGCACACTCTCGAAAGCTTCTGCAAAGAATGTTGGCCCCAACATGTCTAGCATGGGGCAGAGCTCCAGTATTTTAAATAAAATCTCTTTTAAAGTGTTTGTATGTGACCTACACTAAAACCTTCCCCAATTTATCTCCCAAACACATATTTATATTCCATCACACTTTCCCCCTTCGAAGGAATGTTAACTCGAGCTAAAATGTAGTTATAACTAAACTATTTTAAAAATCACTAAAGGGATAACAAAACACAATATATAACATGTTATAATAAAGTAACCCAATATTGAGTGTATCTATTTCTACACATTATCAATTTTAACATCTTGACAAATAATCTGCTATCACATTATTTGTATCTGTGATATGATTAATTTACAGATTATATTCTTGTAATATTAAACTCCAGTTAACTATCTTCTGTTATCACAATTGGTTAATGAAAGGTACCAAGATGTACACCAAAATTCTGCAGAGCAAATATTATAGATTTTTCTATAGTATTCTTTCTCAATAGTGGAATAGTTCCTTTGATCAACATTGAACTTTTTTGAAAAGTAGATAACTGGATGGTCAATTTCATTATGTTTTTGTAATAAAACTGCACCTGCTGCTTCCTCACTGGCATCCACTGCTGCAGAAAATGGTCTGTCAAAATCAGGAGATTTTAACACAGGGCAATGGTATAGCATCTCCTTTAAATTTTCCAAAGGAGTCAGACAAACTTTATCCACACAAATTTCTCCCCTTCCTTCAAAAGGTTGGTTAAAGGAAGAGCAAACTTAGCAAAATTTCTGAAAAACTTCCTATAATATCCTGCCATTCCTAAATCCTTCTCACTGCCTTCTTGCCATTGGGAATAGGAAACTCAGAAATTGCATTCACCTTAGCTTGAATAGGTGCAACTTTGCCATGACCAACTATAAGACCCAAGTATGTCACTGTAGCTTTTGCAATTGACTATTTGCTATTTGTTATATGGCGAGCTCTCCACTGGCCATCGTGTCAGAGGTGCACCAAAGAAGAGGTACAAGGACTGCCTAAAGAAATCTCTTGGTGCCTGCCACATTGACCACCGCCAGTGGGCTGATATCGCCTCAAACCATGCATCTTGGCGCCTCACAGTTCGGCAGGCAGCAACCTCCTTTGAAGAAGACTGCAGAGCACACCTCACTGACAAAAGACAAAGGAGGGAAAACCCCACACCCAACCCCAACCAACAAATTTTCCCTGCAACTGCTGCAACCGTGTCTGCCTGTCCCGCATCGGACTTGTCAGCGACAAATGAGCCTACAGCTGACGTGGACATTTACCCCTCCATAAATCTTCATCCGCAAAGCCAAGCCAAAGAAAGATTTGCTAAATTAACAGTTCAATTGGCTTTGGATAATCTTGCAAACAATTTGTTCAATTCCCTTAGATGTTCTTCCCAACTGTCATTTTTTTGTGACCAGGTCATCAATATAACCATCTGTATGTGTTAATCCATGGATTACTGAATTAATCATCCTTTGAAATGTTGCTGGGGTATTTTTCATGCCAAAAGGTAACACATTATACTCATATAAACTGGATGGAATTACAAAATCTGCAATATTCTTTCCTCTCTCAGTTAAAGGCACATCCCATTAACCCTTCAACAAATCCAACAGTAAGAAATTTAGCTTTCCCAATTTTATCAATACATTCATCTATTCTCAGAATAGGATAAGCATCTGTTTTAGTTACTGAATTAACCCTCCTGTAATCTGTGCAGAATCTAACAGATCCATCTGTTTTTGGTACCAGAATACAAGGAGAAATCAATGATTTTACTCTTCTGAATGTTTATTCTGATTAAATGTTTATTCACCCATATCTATGTCATGATAAATCACTGATGTCATTTTTGGAACATCGGGAAACAAATTTGTATATTTAAACATTAATTATTTCAATTGCATCCGTTCAAGATGGCTTAACCTTTCCTCCAAATTTTCCAAAATTGTTGAGTTAGACAGGCACACAGGAACCATGGTTTCTTTAAAGTTACTCTCACAAGATTCTGTTTCCATAATCTTATGATCCGTAACTTCCTCAACCCTGTCAACAACTAACATCTCTGATACAGATTGCTCTCTACTACCCTTATCCTCATAAGATTTCCTTAACAATTCACCCTTCAAGTCATATCCACAAGCCATTTCTTTAATTACTGCTTTGACCAATAAGATCTGTATCTGTCCTCTATTGCTGAATTAATTCTTTTCTTGACAAAGAGAAATCCTTACTCTCACAATTACCCTGCTCTTTCAAAACTATTTCAAAAGCACTGGGCAAATCTCTGTCATCTGGAAATTCATTAGCTCTCATCATTTTATTAGACACAGACCTTGTTACAGCGCATGCAGGGTATATCTCACAATCCTCTTTAACCTCATCCTTATTAGGCTGATTTGTTATTCTAAAAACTGACCCAACTTTATCCTCTACCAAATCATTCCTTAATAAAAACGAAGCACCCTGCATGGGTAACTTTGAAATTACTCCTACTACAACAGGTCCTTTAACTAATTCTGAATTTCAGCACTATGTTGTGAAAATACCTCACCTTCAACACCTTTAATCAAAGTTGTCTTCCTGTGTTAGTCTTTTGATCAAGAGTTAAAACATTTTTCAACAACAGTGACTGGGCAGCCCAAGTATCACTAAGAATTTTAACTGAACCTGTGATTCTCCCTCCTTTACTGAAACCAAGCCCTCTGACACAAAATGTTTGAAAATATCCATGACACTCTTTGCCAGTTTGGAGGATCTGTTCTCCTTAAATTCCACTGTTTGAATACATGCTTCTGGTAAAACCTCTTTTTCTCATCTCTTTTTCAATACTAGATAATTCGAAATCACATGACCAAGTTTCTTACAAAAAATGACATACAAATCCAGAAGTTCTGTCTTTTCCCACCTTACCTTCATCTTTTCTCTTAACATTCTCACTAGACTTAATTTCAGTTTTACTATTCTGCTCCACATTGACCTTCTGAACAGGCTTATTAATCTGTTCCACATTAACTTTCTGAAAATGCCTACTATTCTGAAATTATATTTTCGTGAATTAGGGCAAATTGTTTTCCACCACATCCCTATGTCTCTCTCATGCAGGTATAATTTAATCTAATTTGGAACACACCTTTTAATTTCCTCAAATAATATCAATTCTCTCAATCTATTAAAATCATTATTTATTCTTTTTGAGGCACACCAACCATCAAATCATAGATTTTCTCAGAGCAAAATCCTTATAAGATTGATTCCATGATTTCACCAAACTCCTACATTTTTGTCTATACGCTTCTGAAACCAAATCATAAGTTTTCAATACTGCCTGTTTAACAGTATCATAATTTGCCACTTGCTGTGCAGTCAAGCTAGAGTATGCAATTTGTGCTTTTCCTTTCAATACACTTTGGAGCATAAGAGGCCATTTTACTTTTGGTCACCCTGAGCTCTCAGCAACTTTTTCAAAAAGATGAAAAAATGTATCTATATCTTCCTCATCAAAAGGAAGCACTTGATTTACTTGTCTACTAGCCAAAAACCTCTCCCCAGGAGTTACAGCCTCAATTCTCTTACTTTCCTCCATCTCAATTTTTAACCTCTAATTGAAACTGTCTGTTCCTTTCAATTTCCTTGCTCCATTTTTGGCTTCCTCAAACTCATATTTCCTCTGATTTTCAGCATCCTCACTTTGTTTTTCAGCCTCAAAATTCCATTTCTCTCTTTCCTCTTCTACCTTCCATTTTTCTCTTTCGTCTTCCACCCTGTTTCTTCAACTCCAATTGCAATTCAACAGATCTATCCTCTTGAAAATTATCTGTCTTTCTCAACAAATTTTCCCTCACCTAAATAAGATTTCACTATAATCCTCTGCATTTCCTCATCCAATGCTTGATTTCAGTCATCTTTCATGCCTCAGAAATAACCATCAGTTCTTCTTTTCTCTTGCTCTTCAGATGATGGTTGTAACAAAAATGTGTCAACCTCCATTACTGCTGTTTTTACACACACAAGCTTTAAATTAGCTTTAAAAACCCCAATTAACTAATAAATCACAAAAACTCCAATTTTCAATCCGCAAGGACGAATCTCCATATAATCTTACGAGCCCAGAGGACCCCAAAACCCAGCAGCAATAGATAATCACCATGACAAATAGTTACTTAAACAAAAGTTGCTTTTATTTAAACATGAAAACAGAATCACACTTTCTTATCACTATTGATTTAACTAACCTAACTTACCAAGTTCTAATTCTCAGCGCATGTGTATGTAATGTGTGTGCAAGTTCAGAAAAATTCTTTGGTTCACAGTCCAATCTCACTTCTCATTCCTCCAAGTTCACTGGTTGCAGACAATTCTTATACTGTGCACAGATTTAACATTTATAAATTTCACCAGGTTTTTGTGCTTGAAAGGTAAATGGTTACTGCTCAGGAAGGTTCCTGTCAGTTTTCAGAGAGAGATTTATTGTTCTCTGGACACCCACAACTGATTCCTTTTTAATTAGTCACTTCAGTGTCTTACCAAATAAACTTGCCCCATCAGGGTTCTCCAGATGATAACCTCTTTCTTTCAGTTCACCACAGAGTGCCTTTGCTGTTTCTCTTATGTCAAGTGAAACATTAGACAGCCAGTCCTTTCCTCTTGCATGAACCACAAGGGCTTTGACCAGGCTGAACTAAGCATTCACAACCTCTCTTCCAAATGGGGTTTACCACAAGCTTGCCAGCTTGTCCTGTTCCATTCCCAGTTGCTGCTGCTGACTGTAGCACTACAAAACTGATCTCTCTCTCTCCCTGCTTGCAAACCACATGATAAAACCACAAGATCCACTCCAGATGGAAAATGCAGCTCCAACAAGCTCTTTCATCTGTTGCCTTTTTGTAAACAACAATCCATTAGTGAAGTCTCTTGGGCCCTCTCCAAAGCTTTTGCAAAGTCTGTTGGTCCCAACATGTCTAGCATGAGCAGAGGGCCAGTATTTTAAATAAGATCTGTTTTAAAGTGTTTGTATGTGACCTACACTTGAAAACCTTTCCCAATTTATCTCCCAAAAACATATCTATATTCTGTCACAATGAAAAGAAAAAGGTTGAGCACCACTGATCTAAAGGATTCTAGATTCTGGAATGAATGTATGATTAGAGATTGCATTGAAGCAGACTTATGATCTTAAACCACTGTTTTATGGTTTCAAAGAGATTTGTTGTATTTCTTCTTCTTTGGCTTGGCTTCGCGGACGAAGATTTATGGAGGGGGTAAAAAGTCCACGTCACCTGCAGGCTCGTTTGTGGCTGACAAGTCCGATGCGGGACAGGCAGACACGGTTGCAGTGGCTGCAGGGGAAAATTGGTTGGTTGGGGTTGGGTGTTGGGTTTTTCCTCCTTTGCCTTTTGTCAGTGAGGTGGGCTCTGCGTTCTTCTTCAAAGGAGGTTGCTGCCTGCCAAACTGTGAGACGCCAAGATGCACGGTTTGAGGCGATATCAGCCCACTGGCAGTGGTCAATGTGGCAGGCACCAAGAGATTTCTTTAGGCAGTCCTTGTACCTCTTCTTTGGTGCACCTCTGTCACGGTGGCCAGTGGAGAGCTCGCCATATAACACAATCTTGGGAAGGCAATGGTCCTCTATTCTGGAGACGTGACCCACCCAGCGCAGCTGGATCTTCAGCAGCGTGGACTCGATGCTGTCGACCTCTGTCATCTCGAGTACTTCGACGTTAGGGATGAAAGCGCTCCAATGGATGTTAAGGATGGAGCGGAGACAACGCTGGTGGAAGCGTTCTAGGAGCCGTAGGTGATGCCGGTAGAGGACCCATGATTCGGAGCCGAACAGGAGTGTGGGTATGACAACGGCTCTTTATGAGGTTTTTCAGTTGGTTGTTTTTCCAGACTCTTTTGTGTAGTCTTCCAAAGGCGCTATTTGCCTTGGCGAGTCTGTTGTCTATCTCATTGTCGATCCTTGCATCTGATGAAATGGTGCAGCCGAGATAGGTAAACTGGTTGACCGTTTTGAGTTTTGTGTGCCCAATGGAGATGTGGGGGGGGGGGGGCTGGTAGTCATGGTGGGGAGCTGGCTGATGGGGGACTCAGTTTTCTTCAGGTTGACTTCCAGGCCAAACATTTTGGCGGTTTCCACAAAGCAGGTCGTCAAGCACTGAAGAGCTGGCTCTGAATGGGATGGGCAACTAAAGCGGCATCGTCTGCAAAGAGTAGTTCACGGACAAGTTTCTCTTGTGTCTTGGTGTGAGCTTGCAGGCGCCTCAGATTGAAGAGACTGCCATCCGTGTGGTACTGGATGTAAACAGCGTCTTCATTGTTGAGGTCTTTCATGGCTTGGTTCAGCATCATGCTGAAGAAGATTGAAAAGAGGGTTGGTGCGAGAACACAGCCTTGCTTCACGCCATTGTTAATGGAGAAGGGTTCAGAGAGCTCATTGCTGTATCTGACCCGACCTTGTTGGTTTTCGTGCAGTTGGATAATCATGTTGAGGAACTTTGGGGGACATCCGATGCGCTCTAGTATTTGCCAAAGCCCTTTCCTGCTCATGGTTCGAAGGCTTTGGTGAGGTCAACAAAGGTGATGTAGAGTCCTTTGTTTTGTTCACTGCACTTTTCTTGGAGCTGTCTGAGGGCAAAGACCATGTCAGTAGTTCCTCTGTTTGCGCGAAAGCCGCACTGTGATTCTGGTAGAATATTCTCGGCGACACTAGGTATTATTCTATTTAGTAGAATCCTAGCGAAGATTTTGCCTGCAATGGAGAGCAGCGTGATTCCCCTGTAGTTTGAGCAGTCTGATTTCTCGCCTTTGTTTTTGTACAGGGTGATGATGGTGGCATCACAAAGGTCCTGAGGCAGTTTTCCTTGGTCCCAACAGAGCTTGAAAAACTCATGCAGTTTGGCATGCAGAGTTTTGCCGCCAGCCTTCCAGACCTCTGGGGGGATGCCATCCATACCTGCTGCTTTGCCACTTTTCAGTTGTTCGATTGCCTTATGTGTCTCATCCTGGGTGAGGACCTCATCCAGCTCTAGTCTTAGGGGCTGTTGAGGGAGCTGGAGCAGGGCGAAATCTTGGACTGAGCGGTTGGCACTGAAAAGAGATTGGAAGTGTTCTGACCATCGGTTGAGGATGGAGATCTTGTCGCTGAGGAGGACTTTGCCGTCTGAGCTGCGCAGCGGGCTTTGGACTTGGGGTGAGGGGCCGTACACCGCCTTTAGAGCCTCGTAGAAACCCCTGAAGTCGCCAATGTCCGCGCTGAGCTGGGTTCGTTTCGCGAGGCTAGTCCACCACTCATTTTGGATCTCCCGGAGTTTGCGCTGAAGATGGCTGCATGCGCGACAGAAGGCTTGTTTCTTCTCTGGACAGGACGGCTTTGTAAGGTGAGCCTGGTGGGCAGCTCGCTTCTTTGCCAGCAGTTCCTGGATTTCCTGGCTGTTTTCGTCGAACCATTCCTTGTTTTTTCCTGGAGGACAAGCCCAGTACCTCTTCAGTGGATTGCAGTATGGTAGTCTTCAACTGATCCCAGAGGGTTTCAGGGGACGGGTCCGTGAGGCGGGTTGCATCGTCGAGCTTTGCTTTCAGATTTGCCTGGAAGTTTCCTCTTGCTTCGTCTGACTGCAGGTTTCCAACATTGAACCTCTTTCGGGGGCTTTACTGTTCCTGGGCTTTGGCTTGAAGTGAAGGTTGAGCTTGTAGCGAACCAGCCGATGGTCAGTGTGGCATTCCGTGCTGGGCATGACCCTGGTGTGGAGCACATCTCGTTTGTCACTTTCTTGCACCAGGATGTAGTCCAGGAGGTGCCAGTGTTTGGATCGGGGATGCATCCAGGTAGTCTTAAGGCTGTCCCTCTGCTGAAAACGGGTGTTTGTAATGACAAGCCGTTGTTCTGCGCAGAGCTCCAACAGGAGGCGCCCATTGTCATTGCACTTGCCGACGCCATGCTTGCCCAGGATTCCTGGCCAGGTTTCTGAGTCTTTGCCGACGCGAGCGTTGAAGTCGCCAAGGATGACAACCTTGTCGGCTGTAGGGGTGCGTTGGATGAGGTTGCGCAGGTCAGAGTAGAACTTGTCCTTTTCTGCTGGTTCCGCCTGGAGGGTTGGAGCATAGACACTGATGAGGGTGATGCAACGCTTGTTTTGAAGGGGGAGTCGCATGGACATGATTCGGTCCGAGTGGCCTGTCGGAAGGTTTTCGAGTTTGGAGGCAATGAAGTTCTTGACCATAAAGCCTACACCAGATAGGCGTCGTTCGTCTGAAGGCTTGCCAGACCAGTAGAGTGTGTAGCCCGCCCCGCGTTCTTGGAGGCTGCCTACATCTGCCAGGCGGACTTCACTGAGAGCGGCTATGTCGATGTCAAGTCTGAGGAGTTCATGTGCAATGAGGGCAGACCGACGTTCAGGTCAGTGGCTGTCAGCCTTGTCTAGCATGGTTCTGATGTTCCAGCATGCTAGCTTGAGTTTGTGAGCATCTTTTGAGGGGGAGGACGTGGAGGGGGAGGATGTGGACTTGTCGTCAGGCCTGCGCAAAGGAGCTTTTAGGTGGAGTGCAGTGCGCGCAGTACTGGCCCCACCCTTTACACCCATGGTTCGTGTGCCGTGGCCAAGCAAGCTGGGATGTGGCAGCGAGGTCCTTGGGTCGTAGGTATTATCTCTCGGAATATGTTTACCAACCACCGACGTCAAACTTAAAGGCCTATAATTGCTGGGCTGACACCTGGAGCCTTTTTTTAAACAGAGAAACCACATTTGCGATATGCCAATCCTGCAGCACTATGCCTCCCTCGAGTGACTGTTGAAAAATCACTGTCAGAGCCTCCACTATTTCCTCCCTGACTTCCCTCAAGGTCCTGGGGAAAATCCTGTCGGGACCCAGATATTTTATATGCCTCAAAAGTTCCAACACCCCCCTCTTTTCTAATCCCTACATTTTTTTGCTAATCACCCCTTTTGCTTCTCTTATTCAACATGATTCCATATCCTTTTCCCAGGGAATACTGAAAAGAAAAAATTGTTCACTATCTCCCCATATCATTTGGCTCTGTACACATTTGTCTGCTATGATTCTTTATGCATTTGTTTTGCAAAATTGTATACATAATTGAAATAAACTTTTTAATATTTTATATCTTTGATTAATTCTTCCAAATAACTTTGTTCAGGTAATGTCAAATCTGGACCTACATTTTCCCATAAATGTGCCTTTAACTGATTTAACAAGAATATTGTATTATTTTGTATTCCAGACCTTCTTTTCAATAGCTCAAATGTCATTAAAGTTGAACCTTGAAAGTAATCTTTCATTGTCTTAATTCCTTTTTTAAACCAAATATCAAAAAGTTTATTATTTATTGTAAAAGGAATAGGTTGATTCTGACTATCTGAACATTTCTTTTTCCCATTTCTGAATGTATTTTATTCCATATTTTAGAGAGATGTTTTAACAAAGGAGTATCACCATTTACTTTTATATATAAAATTCTCCAACTTATCTTCTATTTTATTCATTTCTTTTTGAATCCACACTGGCTTTTCTCCCCCTTGAAAAAAAAAAGTAGAGAGAAACCTCAATGGTGCTGCTCTATAATAATTTTTAGAATGTGGTAATTGTAGCCCTCCTATTTCAAATTTCCATGTTAATTTTTCTAATGCAGCTCTTGCCATTTTTCCTTTCCAAATATATTCCCTTATATACTTATTTAGTATTTAAAAATTTATATGGTATATATATATATATATAGGTAGTGTTTGAAATAAATACTTTACTCTTGGAAATATATTCATTTTTATACAATTAAACCTTCCTATTAATATTATAGGTAGTTCCTTCCATTTCTGCAAATCTTCTTTTACTTTCTTAAGCAATGGCATATAATTCAATTAAAATAAGAACACTTCCAATCTCTTTTCAGTGCCAACCGCTCAGTCCAAGATTCCGCGCTGCTCCAGCTCCCTCAACAGCCCCTAAGGCTAGAGCTGGATGAGATCCACACCCGGGAAGAGACATATAAGGCAACTGAACAACTGAAAAGTGGCAAAGCAGCAGGTATGGATGGAATCCCCCCAGAGGTCTGGAAGGCTGGCGGCAAAACTCTGCATGCCAAACTGCATGAGGTTTTCAAGCTTTGTTGGGACCAAGGAAAACTGCCTCAGGACCTTCGTGGTGCCATCATCATCACCCTGTACAAAAACAAAGGCGAGAAATCAGACTGCTCAAACTACAGGGGAATCACGCTTCTCTCCATTGCAGCCAAAATCTTCACTAGGATTCTCCTAAATAGAATAATACCTAGTGTCGCCGAGAATGTTCTACCAGAATCACAATGCGGCTTTCGCGCAAACAGAGGAACTACTGACATGGTCTTTGCCCTCAAACAGCTCCAAGAAATGTGCAGAGAACAAAACAAAGGATACTACATCACCTTTGTTGACCTCACCAAAGATTTCGACACCATGAGCAGGAAAGGGCTTTGGCAAATACTAGAGCGCCTCGGATGCCCCCCAAAGTTCCTCAACATGGTTATCCAACTGCACGAAAACCAACAAGGTCGGGTCAGATACAGCAATGAGCTCTCTGAACCCTTCTCCATTAACAATGGCATGATGCAAGGCTGCGTTCTCGCAACAACCCTCTTTTCAATCTTCTTCAGCATGATGCTGAACCAAGCCATGAAGGACCTCAACAATGAAGACGCTGTTTACATCCGGTACCGTACGGATGGCAGTCTCTTCAATCTGAGGCGCCTGCAAGCTCACACCAAGACACAAGAGCAATTTGTCCGTGAACTACTCTTTGCAGATGATGCCGCTTTAGTTGCCCATTCAGAGCCAGCTCTTTAGCGCTTGACGTCCTGTTTTGCGGAAACTGCCAAAATGTTTGGCCTGGAAGTCAGCCTGAAGAAAACTGAGGTCCTCCATCAGCCAGCTCCCACCATGACTACCAGCCCCCCCCCCCCCACATCTCCATCAGGCACACAAAACTCAAAACGGTCAACCAGTTTACCTATCAGGCTGCACCATTTAATCGGATGCAAGGATCGACAACGAGATAGACAACAGACTCGCCAAGGCAAATAGCGTCTTTGGAAGACTACACAAGAGTCTGGAAAAACAACCAACTGAAAAACCTCACAAAGATTAGCGTATACAGAGCCGTTGTCATACCCACACTCCTGTTCGGCTCCAAATCATGGGTCCTCTACCGGCATCACCTATGGCTCCTAGAATGCTTCCACCAGCGTTGTCTCCACTCCATCCTCAACAATCATTGGAGCGCTTTAATCCCTAACATCGAAGTACTCGAGATGCAGAGGTCGACAGCATCAAGTCCACGCTGCTGAAGATCCAGCTGTGCTGGGTGGGTCACGTCTCCAGAATGGAGGACCATCGCCTTCCCAAGATCGTGTTATATGGCGAACTCTCCACTGGCCACCGTGACAGAGGTGCACCAAAGAAGAGGTACAAGGACTGCCTAAAGAAATCTCTTGGTGCCTGTCACATTGACCACCGCCAGTGGGCTAATATCGGCTCAAACCGTGCATCTTGGCGCTTCAGAGTTCGGTGGGCAGCAACCTCCTTTGAAGAAGACCGCAGAGCCCACCTTACTGACATAAGACAAGGGAGGAAAAACCCAACACCCAACCCCAACCAACAAATTTTCCCCTGCAACCACTTCAACCATGTCTGCCTGTCCCGCATTGGACTTGTCAGCCACAAACGAGCCTGCAACTGACATGGACATTACCCCTCCATAAATCTTCATCCGCGAAGCCAAGCCAAAGAAGAAGAATTTAATTGCATCTCTCTGCCACTTAAATTGACTTTTCTTTTTACACTGCTCATAATCTGCCTTTACTATAGGCATTATTTAAATTTTATCACAATTTATTTTATAGCCAGATATTACACTATATTCTTTTAATCTTAAATGCAATTTACTTAATGAGATTTCTAGTTCAGTCAAATACATTATAACATCATCTGCAAATAAACTAATCTTGTTCTCTGTCATGTCTACTTTAAAACCTTTAATATCATTATCATTTAATTAATTCTGCCACAGGCTCTATTGCTAAAATAAATAATGAAGGTGACAATGGACATCCTTGTCTACTTGATCTAGTCAATGAAGAGATTCTGATGTTTGCCCATTTATTACCACTTTCACTTTAGGGTTATTACATAGAGCTCTGAACCAATCTATAAATGTGGGTGCTAATCTCAATTTATTTAAAACATTGAATAGAAAAATCCCACTCATGCTTTTATAGCATCTAACGTAACTACTCCACTAGGTACCTCTCTTAACTGGGTTTATTCTTGGAAAGAGTTACAAAAGTTCAATTTCCTAAAGATCCAAATATTTTTTACTTAGAAATATTTTTGATATAGAATTTAAATTTAAATAAACACCAAGAAGAATTTGTTAAAATAGCCCTAGTGATAGCTAGAAAATATATGGCAGTAAATTGGAAATCAGAAATGTATTTGGGAATGAGCAGATAGCCAGACCGAAATAGGTACTTGGATCCAACTTGGAAAAGATTATATACAAATTACATAACAAATTTGAAAAATATGAAAAGAAATTGGGAATCATATTTAGAAATTATAGGAATTAAGTTGTTATCACCAAACTTCTAAAATCAAGAAAATTAAGATAATTTAGATTTTATTTGGAAGTTTAAGTAAGCTTTTATAAATACTATCCAGCTGTTTTTTTTTCTTCCTTTTTACTTTCTTTTCTATTGGGTTGTTGGGGGTTGATGGGAGGGTGAATTTTTTTAAAATCACAATGTATTAATTTTTAAATTATTTTCAAATGAGTTTTTTAATGCATATGTGAAATTAAATAAAATTTTGAAAAAAAAATAGGGGCAGATGTGACCTGTTCACAAGTGTGTGGGCATTCATTAAGCACCTTTCTGCAACCCGCATATCCAGAGCAAATTCAACAGCCAAGATCTTTGGCTTCAGTCTTCTAAGACAAATAAAATATATGGCCATGAAGGCAGGAAATGGCAGGCTACATGGAATGTGTAAATCATTCTCCCCATGTGAAATGCTTTGGGTGTAATATCTGCCAGTCCTCATCAAATGACCACCTTTTCTTCAAAGCATGCTGCACATTGCTCAGACTCCTACTCCAGATAGTGTACTATTGCTGGAGCAGACAGGAGCTAACATCACTGAGTTAGGCAGGTGGCACACAGTTTGGTTACTACCCCAGTTCCCAGTTGGAAGCAAGAAAGGGCTGAAATTTATCAGGCTTTGATAATGATTGTCAGGGAGACAGGGAGTTGATTACTTTGAAGTTCCTCTTTAAAAATAAGAAGTGTTGTAAACACTCGACAGATCAGACAGTCTCAGTGTAAACAGAAACATTTAATATTTCAGGCCCGACTAGGACTAGGAAAGAGGCAAATGCAGGTGAGTTTTCAGTGACAGAGAAGGTGGAAGGATGGAAAAAAGAAAATGAATATGTTTGATTGGGTGAGACCTGTACTGACAATAACCACAACAGCAGTGCAAATATAAGACAGCTTTAATAAACTAATATGTACACTAAGAGGTCTGACTGTAGCTCTGGACTGCTTTATATACAAGGTCACCGGGATGACCCCTGGTGATCTAGTGGTGTAATTATATATCACCACAAGACCAAATGGGTTAATGAGGACATTTGTGAGCACACTATAGCCCTTGTGTGTATGAGATGTTCTCAACAGCAAGGTAGGCCAGGCCATATGAATTGCATTTTAAAATATGTAAGCAAGATGTAAATAATCAGAAATGATCAGTAGTCAGAACAAAGGAACGAGTTACCTAAAGTTGGGGAATTCAACATTAAATCCAAAAGGCTGCAACATGTCTTATTGTAACGATATAGGAATCCACAGGCAAGAAGATCAAAAGTTGAAGTATGTTGAATTCTAAAACTTGAGGGGTGAAATCGAAAAGTGATTGGTGATATATGCTTGTGATTAAGTTCTGCTGCTGAGTTTGTTATCCCCAGTTGTAGGCACCACGCCCCCACCGTGAGAGTATTCCCTCCTGGTGGATATTCATGTTCTTTCTCTAAACTCCAGGAGCTTAATGCTGCAAAGAGATAAACAATAGCACAGTTAACAGACCAGACTTTGCAGCCACTCACTTAAGTCCGCACCATGCTGGAAAAATTAACCCAATATAATTCTCATCATGAATTTGTATATATTGAACAAATAATATACAGATAATAATTTATAATACATTATCAAATACATTTATTAATACAATCAATTTTGATGTTAATATTATAAAATATTTATTTTTTAACATCTGAAATGGTTTGCAATGTAAATTTCACAGACATTCTAGAATTTCTAATGAAAATAGATATTCCAGTACAAAATATCCAAACAAATAGACAATGCTTCCTGTAGTGCATGTTGTTCGACAATTACACATTACCTGACACAATATTTAATAGCTTCTCCATTTGTATGGCATTTAATCTTATTGATGTTTTCCTTTTCCTTAATTCTAAACATTGTGTGAGTTATGATATGGGAGAGGATTATTACTCTACCTGTGCTCAGCAGACCACTGGTGGTCTGCAATGATGTGGTAACATTTGCAGCACAGCTTGGCACTAACATTGAAAACATGAGTGTTGTATTTGCAGCAGGGGCAATGCTATTGTCACACCAACAGACCCGTGCCATCACACCATTTCCTGCTCTATCCAGGAGGCAGCAAGAAGGAAGTTACTTTGATGAGTGTACTTTAAAAAAATATACACAATTAGAATACATCTTGGAATCAGGAAGGATGTAAAAGAGCAAAATGCAAATACCACTGTCAGAACAAACAAGTCATATTTAAAAACAAATGTGTAAATTTGCTGTCAAACAAACAAAAATTCTCCAAAATATTTCCAACCAAAATGAAACAAAATCCCACCTACATGCTTGGCACTCTTCCCCACCACTGGGTCTGCAACAGGGGGTCCTTGACGAGCAGAATATTGAAGTTTGTCTGTCGTTGAAGAAGGGATGAGAACCATTGCTGGAGAGGATAGAGAGAGGATACTCGCTGCCTTCTAGTAGATATAGAGTTGATGCACGTATAAATGAATTAGAATCAGAATCAGGATTTCACGTCATGAAATTCGGTGTTTGCAGCAGCATCTTAGTGCAAACATTCATATTATAACCATCTTAAGACATTACTATAAAGAATAAAAATAAAAAAGGATTGAATCCCATGCTGACTGTGAGGAATTTGTACGTTTTGCCTGTGTCAGAGTGGGTTTTCGCTGGGGGTTCTGGTTTCCTCCCACCATTCAAACATGTACCAGGGTTGAAGGTTAATTTGGGTGTAAATTAGATGTGGGTCAAAATGGCCTGTTACCATACTGTATGTCAAATTTATTTTTAATTAAATTTTAAAAATTAAATAAATAGTGCATGATAAGTCTGACAGTGTCTGTGGTTCATTGATTATTCAGGAATCTGATGGCAGTGGGGAAGAAGCTGTCCTTGTGCCACTAAGTGGCATCTTTAGGCTCATGTTTCCTTTCTCTGATGGTAGCAGAGCGAAGAGGGCCTGGCCTGGGTGGTGGTGGTCTTTGAGGAGAGAGGCTGTTTTATTAAAGACACCACCTCATGTAGATATCCTCGATGGATTGAAATCTGGTCCCTGTAATGTCGCAGGCTGAGTTAACAACCTTGCTTCTCCACAGAATCAAACTGAAACAAGAAAGGAAAAAATTATATTTGTAAAGTGCATTTTGAAACCATTGTTATAGTACAAGGTCCCACTGTCGAACCAGAAAGTCTCATCTAGCCCTCACCACTTGCTTCTCTTGGCCTATCTGAACTTGGACCAAGCCTGCCAGATCTGAGAAATTGTTCAAGGTGAGACACAGCATTCCATGGCAAGCATAGAAGGGAAAGGTATGGTTCGCCAGCATCAGAAAACAAATGAAATGAGCACACACCAGTACTGGCTATTGCAGCTTGGAGTGCACAATGAGAGGAGGCAGCAGTATATCCAATGCACAGGTGTCTGCAGCAATTTGTTTTGAGCAAATGTGAGTTAAACAGGAATGAGCAACCTGGGTTCTTTAATCATGGGCTTTATGATGATTTGTGTCAGCCTTCCTTCGTACTGGATGGAAAATGCTACCAGTAGTCAAGCGTGATGAAAGTATGCTTCAAAACAGTTTACAAAAAATTAATTGCATGGTTCAGTAAGTTGACAACAGTACAAACTGAAACCAATTCTTTCACTGGCTTTCTATACTTGGCAGTTGAAAAACAATAAACCTATCTTGCACCTTTTGTGTTTTTTAACTTAATCCCACTACAGCAGTGGTTTTCAAACTGCACCCCCCCCCCCCAACTCACATTCCACCTTAAGTAACCCCTATGCCATCAGTGCTCTGTGATTGAAAAAGTTTGAAAAGCACTGTTTTAATCACCCCCTCATTGACTCATTATGTGCATGCTTTCAGAACTCCAAAGGAAATTGACCAATGACAATTTTTCTCAAGCAACATATTTCAGTAACAATTGAGTCCAGAGCAGAGATTCTCAACCTTCCGTTCCCACTTACAGACCACCTTATGCAACCCCTTACTAATCATAGAGCACTGATGGCCTAGGGATTGTTTAAGGTGGAATGTGAGTTTAGGGGGCAGTTTGAAAACCACTGCACTCCAGTTTGGCCTTATCCCTGCTGTGCCACAGAGGGTGTACATTATAGAACCTACACACCAAGTGGGTTTTGAGAGAGTTGTGGAGAATTAGCACTAAAAGCAAGACAGTGAATGTCAAAGCTCCAAGTATATGAGAAAAAGAAACAGGAGTGGGAGTTGGCCATCTGTCCTGTCAAGCCTGCACCACCATTCAATAAGATCACAGCTGACCTGGCCATGGACTCAACTGCCAGTTCCCCATAACCTTTGCGCCTATTGCGCAAAATTGTCTTTAACTGTGTCTTAAATATGTTTAATGAAGCAGCCCCTTCTGCTTTCTTGAGCAGAGAATTTCACAGATTCATTTCTCTGTGAACACTCTGGCAGTTCTTCCTCATCTCCTAAATATATTCCGCATTTCTCCACAAATTTTAGTCTCACCTCCCAGTGGAAACAATTTCCAGTGTCTTTCTTATCAAAACTCCTTCCATAATGTTGTATGTCCCTACTTGATTCTCTCTCATTCTTCCGAGTCTCTAACTTCCTCATCCCCAGAACCAACCTCGTGAACCTCCTCTGTACTGTATCCAAAGCCAGTATATCCTTTCTCAAGTAAGAAGGCCAAAACTGCATGCAGTGCTCCAGCAGTAGCCCAGTCCAGTTGCAGCAGAGCCTCCCTGCTTTTAAATTCAAATCTTCAGCAATGAAAGACAACCTTTTCTTTGCTCTCCTGAACACCTGTTGCACGAGTACACCGTCCTTTTGCAATGTATGTACAAGTACTCCCAAGTCCCTCTGCAGAACAGCAGAACAACATCTTTCACCTGTTAAATAATAATTTGATTTTCCAATTTTTTTCCAAACTGGATGAGCTCACATTTGCCCACATGGTACTCCAGCTACCAGACCTTCACCAATCACACCCTCTGTAGAGCTCTCCACAGATTTTGTACATCCTCTGTTTTTGCTTTTGCTTTTCTACCCAATTTATTGTCACCACAGAACCTAGATATGCCACACTCGGTCCCCTCTTCCAAATCATTAATATGAACTGTTGTAGGCCTAGTACCAACCTTTGTGCCACATCCATTGAGAACTATATAACCATATAACAATGACAGCACAGAAACAGGCAAGTTTGGCCCTTTTAGTTCATGCTGAACACCTTCCCCCACCTAGTCCCATTGACCCACACCCATAGCATAATCTTTCATACCTCTCTCATCTATCCAACTTTTCCTAATTTCTACCACTTTGGCCGGAAGCTCATTCCACACTCCCACCACCCTCTTGAGTGAAGACATTCCTCCTCATGTTTCCCCTATATGTTTCCCCCTTCAGTCTCAATCCACTCCCCCACTCACTTTTTTAAAACTTTTAACGTAAAAACAATACAATAAACAAATCATTAAAAAACAAACAAAAACAACCCTCCCTCCCTCCCCCCACTACCCCACTCTCAATAGAAAAAACCTATCCACATTTACTCTATCTATCCCACTCATATTTTTAAATACCTCTATCAAATCACCCTTCAGTCATCTACACTCCAGGGAATAAAGTCCCAGCCTGTTTAACCTTTCCCTGTAACTCAAACCCTAAAACCTAGGCAAAATTCTTGTCATTCTTCTCTGCTCTCTCTCTATACTGTTTATATCCTTCCTATAATTTGGTGACAAAACTGCACACAATGTTCCTATATAGTTAAATGTATGGTTATAAGTATATTCTGAATCTATTTTTTCACCTTTTTTCTTTTCTTTATTTTATCTGAATTGACGGAGGAGAGGCATTTAAGCTTGTTGGGTCTCCTTTGATAAAATTAAGGGAAGAAGATTTACAGGCAGAGGCAGAAGTAATATTGAAATAGGAAGATGAGTAACATGGTTAAATTTGTAAATTATAATGTTAATGGTTTAAACGGAACCATGAAGAGGTGTAGATGATAGGTGTAGATATAGCTTTCTTTCAAGAAACCAATTTAACAGTAAAAGAACATTTAAAATTAAAGAGGAACTGGTTGGATCCATAGTATCTTCCTCTTTTAATTCTAAAGAAAGAGGAGTGGCTATTCTGGTTAAAAAGAAAGTACAGATTAAAATAAAAAAAAATACAGTGATAGATCCTGCTGGAATACATTGTCAAATATTACATTGTCAAATATTTTCAGGATTATGGACACTTCTTAATTTTTACGCACCAAATGTAAATGATGAGAGATTTATTCAAGAGACCTTTTTGAACTGAGCAGAAGTGCTTGATAATATTTTAATAGGAGAAGATTTCAACTTTTCCTTAGATCCAATTTTAGATAAAACTACAAGAGGAACAGTAAGAATAAAAGCAGCAAAAGCAACATTGGTTTTAATGAGAGATTTGAATTTGATAGATGCTTAGAGAAGAATTCACCCAAGAGAAAGGGTCTATTCTTTTTATTCGAATAGGCATGAATCTTATTCCAGAATTGACTTATTTTTTATATCTGCTCAGTTACAAGATAGGATACTCAATGAGGAATAAAAAATGAGAATATTGTTGGACTATTCACCTTTGTTAATGACTATTACAATGTTAGACAGAGAAAAATTGGTATATAGATGGAGATAAAATTCATCATTATTAAAAAGGAAAGATTTTTGTGATTTTATTAAAAGGCGAATCCGGTTGTTTTGTGATATAAATTTAAATTCTGCTGAGGATAAATTTAAAATCATATTTGAGAAGATAAATTACAAGTTTCACAACTAAATTTAAGACGGATTATATGAAAGAAGTAGAACAGTTGAAGCAAGAGATAACAATGTGGGAAAAAAATCTTCAGAAAAATGCTTCTACAGATAAGACAATTAATTAATTAAAAACTTCAATATTAACACATTACAGACTTATAAAACTGAAATAAATATTACAAGAACTAAACAGAGATATTATAAATTAGGAGAACGTGCACATAAAATTCTTGCATGGCAATTGAAATCTGAACAGGCTTCAAGAACAATTAACACAATTAAAAATGATTCAAACATTGTTACCAATAAATCTCGAGAAATAAATGAAACCTTTAAGAATTTTTATTCCAAACTATATAGTTCAGAGTCTTTAAAATATTATGATAAGATAGATATTCATCAAACATAAATTTGCCACACTAAATTTGGTAGAGATTCTTTAAAGCCTTCTTCTTAGAGACCAAATTTATTATTGAATGCAGACAATAAAATATTGACAAAAAAACTGGCAAACAGAGTTACTAATTTATTGCCTAAATTAATAAATATGGACCAGTCAGGATTTGTTAAGCAGAGGTGTCAGCAGACAATGTCACCAGTGTAGCTAGATGCTACAAGCTATGGTTCTGTGGATGCTATAGTGCAGAAGAGGTTATAGCTGTTTTCAGGTTAGCTCAGAAAGAACACGCTGTTCCCAGAAAGAACGACATGAACCCCAGTTGAGTGTAGTTAACACTCTCAGCTTTATTTGGCTCACAGACCTTTTATTCTCAAGCTGAGGGGCATGGTCAAAGCCCCCTCAGAACTGATTGGTGCATTTGTGATCTTCTTTCCTTGATAGGCTAGTTAGGCTCCTTTAGTTGTGGTCAATTGGAGGGCAGCGCTGTGGCCTTTGTGCAGCCTGCTGGATCATCACATTCATCATTCATTTTGTGAGGCACCCTGAGGGGCTGTGAGGGGCCACCACAACTGACTAATTAATATTATACATGAAGCTCATGGAAAGATTTGAGTGTAGCAGTGGCTTTAGATGCTAAAGCTTTTGCTACATTAGAAAGGGACTTTTGTTTCAAGGGTTGGATAAATTTGGGTTTAGTCAAACTTTTATAAATTGGGTTAAGGCATTATATAATAGTCTCAAAGCGAAAGTATTAACTAGTCCTTTTTGTTTGGTGAAATCTAGTAGACAAGGCTGTCACTTATCTCCAGCTTTGTTTATTTTACCAAAAGAGCCATTGGCTGAAGCAGTTGGGAGTGATGTAGAAATAAAGGGTTTAAGGTTGGTGAAGAGGAGTATAAAATAAGTTTATTTGCAGATGATGCCTTGATTTATTTGACTAAATACATTTTGAAGAATATGATAAGGTAAATTGGGAAAAAATTATGTTATGCCTCTTACACACGAAGGAATTAAAGGCTAAAAGAGGTGATTAAATATTTGGGAATCCAGATAGATAATTTAAATCATTTGTACAAATTTAACTATTCACCATTGCTTTAAAAAATTGAAGAGGATATTAAAAATTGATTCTTGTACCACAAAAGTTTTTTCAAGAATTAAATATATTAGAAAATATCTTTGGAAAGGATAAATGTTGAGAATATCTATAGAAAAATTAACATGGAAATATGAAATGGGAGGTTTGCAACTCCCTAATTTTAAGAATTACTGTCAAGTGCCTCATTTGAGATTTCTTACTTCTTTATTTGAGGGAATGAGAAAACTGGCTTGGGTCAAAATAGAATTGGATAAAATTGGAGAGAATTTAGCAGAAGAATTTATTTATAAATAGGATTAAAAATTAATCATTGATATTTAAGCATCTGATTAATATTTAGAACAAGTTAAGTAATGAATCTCACCCAAAATACCTCTGTTTCAAAATAATCATATCTTTTACTAAATATAATCAATTTATGAATATTTGGTTTCACATTGGTATTAAAACTGTAGAGGATTTATGAAAAATGCCAGTTATGTCATTTCAACAATTAAGAAATAAATAAGAAATTTTGTAAAATATACTTTTTTGCTATTTACAGTTGAGAGGATAGTTGTGGGAAAAACTAGGTCAAACTGTACACTTGGCTTGTAGTGAGTTGGGGGTTCTTATTACAAAAGGATATACAAAGAAATTTATTTCTACAATGTATCCTATACTACAAGCAGGAACTATCAAAAACGGAGTTTATAAATCAAAACAGAAATGGGAGGTTGTTTTAAATATTATGATTGGTGAGGAAAGATGGGAAGAACTTTGTCATGACTGTATGACAAATATTATAACTGTTAGATAAAGTTTAGTTCAATATAATTATTTACATCAATTATATTTAACGCCACAAAAATGGCATAAAATGAAATCAGATTTATCAAATAAATGTTTTAGATGTGGTGATGAAATAGCAACCTTTGTACATTCTACTTGATCATGTTCTAAAGTTAGAACTTTTGGGAGGATTTAGGAACATTTCTGGGCAGATCACTGCCACTGTTTTTCCATGAAATCCAGGTTTATTTTTGTTGGGAAATATAGAAGGAACTAGTGCTAAATTAAATTTATTATTCCATCAGGTGAAATTTACTAAAATTGGTCAGGTGGTGGCAAGAAAGTTTATCACAGTGACCTGGAAATCAGATGGTTTATTTAGGTATGGAAAGATGGCATTCAGAAAGTCACAGCTGTGTGGTGAGACCACACCTGGAGTATTGTGTGCAGTTTTGGTTGCCTTATCTGAGGAAGGATGTTCTTGCAATGGAGGGAGTGCAAAGGCGATTCACCAGGCTGATACCTGGAATGGCAGGAATAACTTATGAGGAAAGATTGCACAATTTGGGATTGTACTCGCTGGAGTTTAGAAGATTGAGAGGGGATCTCATAGAGACATATAAAATTCTGGCATAACTGGACAGAATGGATGCTGAAGGGATGTTTCCAATGGTGGGGAGTCCAGAACCCGGGGCCATGGTTCGAGGATAATAGGCAAACCATTTAGAACCAAGATGAGGAGGAATTTCTTTACCCAGAGGGTGGTGAATCTGTGGAATTCATTGCCACAGAGAGCAGTAGAGGCAGGTTCAATGAATATATTTAAGAGGGAATTAGATATATTTCTTCAGTATAAGGGAATTAGGGGTTACGGAGAGAAGGTGGGGACGGGGTACTGAACTTTAAGATCAGCCACGATCTCATTGAATGGCGGAGCAGGCTTGAAGGGCCGAATGACCTACTCCTGCTCCTATCTTCTATGTTTATATGTTTCCTATGGAGAAAAATCACTTTTAACCTGAGAAATAAATATCCATTTTTTGTACAAATTTGGAGCTCATATAGGCAAAGTTTAGGGTTAAATATGTAAAAAATGTATTTACAGCTTCTTAAGACCTGTAATAATCTTCTTACCTGTTGTTTAATATAAATATTATAAGATCCCAGTTGTGAGCTAATCTTTTGTGCAATCTAGAATAATACTACTCTTTCTATTTTTCTGCTTTTCCTTCCTTTGTATTTTTTCATATAACTAAATTTTATTTCTATTATATTACAATAATTTTTAAAGTGGGGTAAATGAAGGAGAGGAGGTAGTAAAAGTAGACGGTAATCAAAAGAGTGAATGTATGGTCATTCTCTCAAGTGTATAAATTTCAACACAGGAATTAACACAGAAATATGATATTGCAGCTATCTCATGAACACTGGGCTAAGTGACATTACGTGAAATGGTCAATTTGGCTGACTCTCCCTGCAAGGAAAACTAATGAACCTTATCGTGACCAAAGGAAAGGTAATTTTGAAGGGGATTTATTGAACCACACCATAATCAAAATAAAGGTCACTTCAACTGACCTGTGCTGGGGTTTTGGAAGCATAATGGAAGTCAAACAATTTGTTTCCACTTGATGAAGTAAAAGGAAGTTCTGACAACCATTTGTCCAAGAGGATATTTCTCAGCAAGTAACTCGACAAGGATTTGTGAGTTTTCAGCAGTCCGATCACTCAGTCTCTCCCACCTACTTTGTAATTATTTCTGGGGATTGGTTTAAAGGTTCTGAGTTTCAATGCGGGATTTCTAAGAGTGAACTGTAAACTGACTTCCAGAATTGTGTCTAAGCTGTAATGGTTTGGGTATTGTACGCACGCACGCATGCATGCTCGTTTTTTGCACATAGTTGGGGGTTAAGTTTAGATAAATTAATTGGGTGTTATATTAGTAATAGTTGTTAATAAATATATTGTTTTAAAATAAAAACAATAAGTTTCTTGGTGAATTTCTATTACTGCTGGTTTGCGATGTAACATAAATACATTATTCCAACTTCATGCATCCTTATCTTATGCAGACTTCTTTTATTGAACATTCACTGGAAATCCAAGTATATGAATATAAATTTGATAAATTTGTTGCCACAGCTGGATGTGGAGGACATCATTGGGTAGATTTAAAGCAGATGTTGATGGGTTCTTGATTAGTAAGGGGTCAAATGTTATGGGAAGAAAATAAGATAATGGAGTTGAAAGGAAGGATATATCAACCATGATTCGAATGCTGAAACGGACTCAATGGGATGAAAGGCCAAATTCTGCTCCGATTTATGGCCTCATAACATCTGTCTGTTCCCTTCTGTCCATTATACCTAGTAGATCCTCATAGAAGTCCCCAGAACAGGATATGGGACAGTGAAAAGTTCACACACTCATGTCTAGAGCAGATTTAGGATATTTAACTTCTAAGATCCTCTTGGAGACTTTAAAAATGCATTTCCAGAAAGGACACTGGTTCACAGTGTCAGTCTCACATTGATACCTGAAGCAGTATATGTGGTAGAACAACTCATGGAAATCCAAGAAGACAGAAAATGATACAGGAAAAAAAAAGAAAACAGTAAAGTTTACCTACTTGCTTTCTACAAGTAAATATTGCAAATGGACTCCTGTGCAAAGCGCTGTAACTTAATTGCTGATATTCCGAAGCTATTGTGTTCGAGGTTCAACACTCTTAGTGTACGTATCACTCTCAAGGCAGAAACAATATCTTCACAACAAGCAGCAGTCAGGCCATTGTCCTTCAAACTGCAATAAATAGGCAGAGCCAACATAGTTGTAGCGGCCTGCATGAAAAACACTCAAATCCACATTCAATTGGACAAACTCAGTAAAAAAAATAATTAATTAAATGCAGAAATACAGCATGGTAACATGCTTTTCTGGCCAATGAGCCCATGCCCCAAAATAAACCAATTTACCTACAATCCCTGTATGTTTTGAAGGGTGGGAGGTGGCTGCAGCACTTGGAGGAAACCCATGCAGACACAACATACAAGTTTCTTACAGACAGCACTGGATTCAAACTTGGGTTGCTGGCAATGTGCTAACCATGCCACAGAATACAGAAACTTCAGTATGTGGAATTACGATGCCGTGGCCATCGCACAGACTTAGCTGGCAGATGGGCAGGATTAGCTGATGCAGGTACTAGGATTTAGGTGTTTTAAAAGGAATGATGGGAGGTAAGAGAGGGGGGATAGTATCACTGCTATCGAAGGTGCTCAAAGGGATTGGGTTGATGTCAGAAATAGGAAGGGAGCCATCACTTTACTTGGAGTAGTCTATAGGCCCCCAAATAGCCGTCGGGTCACTGAGGAGCAAATAAGCAGGCAGATTTTGGAATGGAGCAGGAAATACAGGATTGTAGTTATAGGAGACTTTGATTTCTCTAATACTGACTGGCACCTACTGACTACAAGAGGGATAAATGGGGCTGAATTTGTCAGGTGTGTACAAGAAGGATTCCTAATACAGTATGTGGACTGGCCAAAGAGAGGAGAGGCCATACTGGATCTGGTTTTGGGGAATGAACTTAGTCAGGTGGCAGACCTCTCGGTGGGGTAACATTTCGGTGATAGTGACCACAACTCCCTGAGTTTTATCATAGCTATGGACAAGGATAAAAGCAAACAAAAGGGGAAGTGTTTAATTGGGGAAGGGCTAATTATGATGGGCTAAGGCAGAGCTTAGCGAGAGTAAATTGGAAACAGACAGTCAAATGTGAAGGTAGAGACCTAGTGTGGAGGACGTTTAGGGACCACTTGTGCTGGGCTCAGGATATGATTGTCCCAATGGGACAGGGAAATTATGGTAGCAAAGGGGAACCATGGTTGACAAAACAGGTGAGGCAGCTGGTCAAGAGGAAGAAGGAAACATGCATTAGATATAGGAAGCAGGAAACAGGAAAGACTCATGAGAAAAAAATGTTATCCAAGGAGCTTAAGAAAGGACTCAGGACAGTTCAAGTGGGGTATGAGAAGGCCTTGGCATGTACGATAAAAAAGAACCCAAGACGTTCTATGCGTATGTGAAGAACAGAAGGATGATGAGAATGAAGGTGGGGCCACTAAAGGATAAGGGAGGCAACATGTTCCTGGAGGTGGAGGTTGGGGAGGTCCTGAATGAATATTTTGCATCAGAATTCACAAGAGAAAAGGACCTTGATCAAGGTGCAGGGGCAATGTTGAGATTAAGGAAGTGAAAGTGTTTGATCTTCTTAAAAATATTAAGATTGATAAGTCCCGGGGCTGGACATGATATACCCCAGGCTGCTGTGGGAAATGAGGAAAGAGATACCTGGGGCATTAGCTATGATCTTTGAATCCTCTTTGGAAGAAGGGGAGGTGCCGGAGGAGTAGAGAATGGCAAATATAGTCCCCTTGTTTAAAAAAGGTAATAGGGAGAATCCTGGGAATTATAGACCAATGAATGGAGAGGATTTAGAGACATCCAGTCAACTCAAGGATAGTCAGCATGACTTTGTGAAGGGAAGATTGTGCCTCATGAGCCAAATTGAATTTTTTGAGTGGGTGACAAAGGAAATTGATGAGAGTAGGGTAGTAGATGTGGTCTAAATGGATTTTAGTAAGGTACTTGACAAACATGAGAGACTTGTTCAGAAAGTCATGAGGCACAGGATCCATGGAATCTTGGCTGTTTGATTAAAAAAATAGCTTCCATGTAGAAAGTGGAGAGTAGTAGTGGAAGAGAAGTACTCTAACTGGAAGTTGGTGACTAGTGGATTGCCGCAAGGATCGTTTCTGGGACCCCTACTCTGTGACCTTTATAAATGACCTGGATGAAGAGGTGGAAAGATGGGTTAATAAGTTTGCAGATGATACGAAAGTTGGAGTAGTTGTGGATGGAGCTGAAAGTTGTCGAAGGTTACAAGAGAACGTAGACAGGATGCAGAGTTGGGCAGTAAAGTGGCAGATATATTTCAATCCGGATAAGTATGAGGCGATGCATTTTGGAAGGACCAACCAGAAGGCTGAATCTGGGGTTAATGGTCATTTACATAAGAGTGTGGATGAAGAGAGGGACCTTGGGGTCCAAATCCATATTTAACTATCCACACCGCACAGGATAGTTAAGAAGGTCTATGGGATGTTGGGCTTCATTAGACGGGGATTGAGTTCAAGAGTTGAGAGGTCATGTTGCAACTCTACAAATCTATTAAGAACACAGGGTATTGTGTTCAGTTCTGGTCATTTCATTGTAGGAAGGATGTGGAAGCTCTGGAGAGGGTGCAGAGGAGATTAACCACCATTTTGCCTGGATTGGGAAAGAAATCTTATGAGGCAAGGTTAGCAGAACTAGGACATTTCTTTTTGGAGTGTAGAAGGATGAGAGGAGGCTTAATAGAGTTCTACAAGATTATGAGATGCATAGATTGGAACAGCAAAGACATATGTGTAAAGTTAAGGGAGGGAAGTTTAGGGGAGACATCAGGGGTAGGTTTTTTTTAACCCAAAGAGTTGTGGGTGCTTAGAATGCCTAGTCAGGGATGGTGGTGGAGGCTGGAACAATAGGGTCATTTAAGAGATTCTTAGTCAGGCACATGAATAGAAGAAAAATAGAGGGTTAAGTAGTAGGGAGGGTTTAGCATTTTTTAAAAGAAATATGGGTTGGCACAACATCGAGGGCTAAGGCCTGTACTGTGCTGTCATTTTCTTTATTCTATGTTCTATGTTAAATATTTCTTACTAGAATTTTGACCCCTCCCCATTCCTTGCAATCTGAAAGACTACCAGACATAAAATATTTTTTCCAGATTCTTTGAGCATTTCCTCAAAGCAATGTCTGAACTAAATGATGTGGGATCCAATGCGCATTGATATGATTCTGAACTAAATGTCTATCCTATCCCACTGAGCCACAAACATTACACCATCCTCATTGGATCTTAGAGCTGAATATCACCCCCTCCCCCAGGTACTTGAGAAGAAAATATCAGGCTCAGATTGTTGAAAGTGAATTTTGAATCACTATGGATCTACAACTTGAGAATTCCAGTTCTCAATTTCATTGAAATTGAAATCACTATTACCTTAATTCCTGTATAACACAATTGGTAATCTTCAGGGCTGCAAAGAATGATTTTGCTCCTGAATCTTTCAGGCTGTTGCTCGACAAATTAAGCTCAGTCAATGTGGAACTAGCTACGAGCCCTCTTGCAAGATCCGGGCAGCAAGCAGCAGTCAGGTTGTTGCGATACAGGCTGCAGGAAACAAAGATTCCAAATGAGTTACATCTGCACATCTGAACCAATCCTTACTTTAATAATCATGTTGGCTCATTTGGAAAATACCAAACAGGAATGACAATGCTTAGACTAATATAACAAACATGTTCACAGGCTATCTTCACACCATTAATCTCTATTGTTATATTAGTCACTGTTCAAAATGCTGTGATCATCGTTTTATCATGTGGAGTTCCCTTCTGTTGCCATAATTTTGATTTTAAAATTTGATTAAAATGCATTTCAAAGCAAAACAAAAATGGTGGCACCGCCACTGGTGCAGACCTGGGGGGAGCAGGTAGAGGAGACACTGCACTAGTCCGCAGGGTCCAACTGCACAGGACCTTTGCCAACTAGCTTTGAACGGCCTGTTAAAGGAGTTTTTATTTAAAGTTCTGTAACCACGGAGGTCTGTGCCCAAGGTGGCTCGGCAGTAGCCTCGAAGGGCTGCAGAATCCAGGAAAGTGGTAACTGGTGATGGCATCAGAAGCGGGGAGAAATACCAGCCCTAACCCCCCCACCCCCATCCTTGTTGAGAAGGAAAAGCAGAGGAGTCAACCAGCAGTGGAAGCTGCAAGAGCCCTGGAGGCAAATCTACAGACACTCACAGTGACTCTGAACTTCTCGTTTTCTTACTGGGAGGGGTGCCTTACAGCAGACTAAAGGAAAGTTCGGGTAATATTTTATTTGCTGCTTTATTACATGACAATAAAAGAATCCTGATCTTGAATGGAAACACTTTACTGGAAATTTCCAACCAAGGCAAAAAAAATAGCAAAATAAAATTGCATCTAATTGAAGCATTGTTGTGTGAAGCTAAAGCATGAATGTAAACTACGTAACTTAAACATTTAATCATTCTTCAAACAGTGAAATGAGATCTTTTATATTAACCAGAATAGACAAAAATGGTTAAACCCACTCCAGTACTTCTTAAAAAGGCATCACTCATGCCACTTTGAAATATCCACCTAGATTATCTCCTTAATCCAAAGATTCTGGGACAGAAGCAACGATTCCACCCCCCCTCCCCCTAACAATGAATTCAATGAATGATCATATTTCTGTAAATTCTCATAATGTCATCTCAACCCCTTTATGATTTGGATGAACAGACTCCTGATCCGAACACTCACAGGGGCAATAAACTAACCTGCGAGCAAAGCATTTAACGTGAAGGGTCCTTGCTCCACATAAATCTTTTAGAACACTTACATGCAAAAACAGTCTTTCATAGAGAAGCTTCTTAAGTTCAAAAAAATGGAAAATTCAAACCAAGTCCTGAGTAACCCAACAATGTATCTGAGGTAAAAGTGTTGAGCATCTGATTCTGGTCTGACTGAGACATGATTCTGGGAAGCAAATTTTTCCAAATCATTGGAATAGTTAAACTGCTTCTTTATTATTTCCATTATTTCTCTGTGATGATGTATACTGTAGAACATAGATCATTACAGCACAGAAAAGGCCATTCAGCCCAAGATGTTGTGCTGACTATGTTGTACTATAAAACACTTACCACATGACCATCTATTTTTCTTTCATCCATGTGCTTGTTTAAGAGTCTCTTAAATGCCCCTGTTGTTCCAGTCTCCACCACAACCCTTAGTCATGAATTCCAGGCCCCCAGAACTCTGTGTGAATAACTTAACCCTGCTGTCTCCTCTGAACTTCCCTCCCTTCACTTTGTACAGATGCCCTTTTATGTTTGTTGCACCCACTGGGAGAAGGCTCTGGCTCTCTGCTTTATATATGCCTCTCAGAACCTTGAAGACCTCTATTGAGTCACTTCTCATCCTTCTTTGCTCCAAAGGTCTGCTAACTTTGTCTCATAAGGCAAGTTTACTAATCCAGGAAATATCCTGGTAAATCTCTAGTGAGAACACACTTAGAATATTTCTTTCAGTTCTGTTCATCTCATTATAGGAAGGATGTGGAGAGGGTGCAGAGGAGATTTTCCAAGATGTTACCTGGATTGATGATGCGCTATCAATAATACCAAACGGCTGGAGTTGCTGGGCAACAGGCTTTTAATACCATAAGACTTGGAACATGCTCCTGTTCTGACCTGGTCCCAGGACTCGTACTGAGGGAGGGACTTGGTGTAACTGACTTTATTAGGGAATTCCAGGGGTTGAAGTCACCAAGGGAAGGTGGGCCAGCCATATATATGAACCAAACATATACCCAGTGCCAATAACCAAGAAACAGTATTCAGTGGTGTATCACCACTATTTTTAAAAAAGACCCAGGGCAGAAAAGTCCAGTGTCCATCACAGGTTCAGCCGGTCTGATGGTCTTCTGTTCTTTGTGGACCTGCATGGTGTTGGCTGTGGTGCAGCTGCTGGTTCCCAGTCATGTGGTAGGTGGGAGCTTGTGTACCTGGGTGTGGGGGTGGGGTGGATGGTGCAAGAGTCAGGGTGGGTTGGTGGGGATCAGCTGTGATGGTCATAGCAGCTGGTGCCTGGGTTGGTGAAGGGTGCCCAGGTATGGGGTGGGGGAGGGGGTAATCAGTGGGTGTAGGGGTGGTGGTAGATTAGCAGTGGTCTTGGGGTCTCCTGTGCAGGCCAGGTCCTGGACAGAAACTGTATCCTCACATCTGTCCGCCACTGGGGGTACTGGGGGTTGGTGTGGAGGAGGTGGACCTTCTCTACTAGTGGATCAGTCTTATGGACATGTACATGCCTCCTGAGCAGGACTGGGCCCAGGGACATCAGCCAGGGTGGTAGCGTGGTCCCCGACACTGATTTCCTGGGGAAGGAAAACAGTCATTCATGAGGCGTGGCATTGGTGGCGGTACACAGGATGTATCTGATTCTGTGGAGGGCATCGCAGTGGACCCTGCCACTGGAAGACAGGTAAGCCCCTCGACTTTAATCCTAGAAGGACTGCCTTCCATATCGTAGCATTCTCCTGCTCCACCTGGCCATTCTCCCAGGGTCATAGCTTGTAGTTCTGCTGGTAGTGATGGCCCACACCAAAAACTACTGTCACAGCTTGTCACTCATAAAAGATAGCTGTGGATGTAGCTCGGGTACCCCAATAGGGCCAAGATACTGTGTAGTGCCTTTTTAACAATAGTCGTGGTCATATCTGGGCAGGGGATGGTGAAGGGGAAATGTTGAGGAAGTATAGGTTCCGATTGGACAAGGGCAGGAGCCCCTTGATCAGATGTGACTTGTCGGGCCTGCAGAAACGTGGTTTGCATTTGGCATAAACCCTGCAGTTTCTATTCAGGGTCCGGACATCATCAATGGAGTAGGGGAGATTTTTGGCCTTGTAAAAATGAAAAAGCCAAGTGACCCTGGAGTGGCAGAGATCATGGTGGAGGGATTGGGATTGAAGCCGGTCAGATGGCGAGCAGGCGCACATTGCCTGGGCCAGAGCATCCATGGGCTTGTTGAGCTAATTATAGGAGGAGAGTTTTACCCTCCACCTCAGGATTTTATTGGTTTTAATTTTACCCCACTGTTTGTTGTGGAACATGAATGCATCTTCATGTTGGTCAGTCAGCAGGGTAAATTGCTTCCCAGCCAGATAGTGCCTCCAGTGGCGCTCTGCCTCAATGATCGCCTGGGCCTCCTTCTCACTGGAGGAGTGTCGGACCTCAGGGCCGTGGAGGGTGCAGGAGAAGAATGTTACCGGTCTTCCCGCTTGGTTGAGAGTGACTGCTAGGGCAAAGGGAAGGGTTGGACTCATCCACAGCATGCATCGTAGCCTTGGTGATGCCCCCTTTGATGTGGTGAAGGCCTCCTGAACTTCCAGTAGGAGTTGGAAGGAGTTTCACCAGAGGTTGGACCATGTCAGCATAATTGGGAACCAACTGTGCGTAGTAAGAGAAAATCCCAAGGCACCTCTTTAGGGGCTTGAGGCTGCAAGGCAGAGGGAGTTCCATCAGGGGGCGAACACAGTTGGGGTCTGGCCCAACGACACCATGTTCCATAACATAACCAAAAATGGCCGGGTGTGATGTCCGGAACACACACTTTGCATTGTTGTAAGTGAGGTTGATGCCTTGGCAGTCTTGAGGAATTTCTCCAGGTTTGAGTCATGGTCCTGCACGTCATGACCACAAATGGTCACGTTGTCCAAATATGGGAACGTGGCCTTGAGCTCATGCTGTTTTACCATCTCCTCCATTTCCCGTTGGAAAATGGAGACCCCATTGGCGACATCAAAAGGGACCTTTAGGAAGTGTAGAGGTTACTGTCTGCCTTGAATGTGGTACAGGTATACAATCCTTTATCTGGAACCCTTGGGGGACAGTGTGTTCAGAATTTCAGATTTTTCCGGATTTCGGAAAGCCCATCCGAATTGTGCTGCCATATCCACCCCCACCCTCTTCCAGTTTCCTGGCCGTCTCCCCCAACCCCGATCCTTCGACCGCCGGGCAGTCTCGCCCAAATGCTGGTCCCTCAGCTGTCTCCCCCAACCACAACTCGGCCGTCACCCCCAACTGCAGTCCCTTAGTTGCCCGGCCATCTCCCCCGACCATTGGTCCCTCACTGTCTCCCCCAACTGCGGTCCCTCAGCTGCTTCCCCAAACTGCCAGTCCCTCAGCCATCTCCCCCAATTGTGGTCACTCGGCCGCCAGGCAGTCTCCCCCAACTACCAGTCCGTCAGCCGCCTGGCCATCTCCCCCAACTGGGGTCCCTCGGCTGTCTCTCCTAACCGCCGGTCCCTCAGCCATCTCTCCCAACCGCAGTCCCTCAGTCTCCCCCAACTGCCGGTCCCTTAGCCGCCCGGCCACCTCCCCCAAGCGCTGTCCCTCAGCCGCCTGGCCATCTCCCCCGACCATTGGTCCCACGGCTGTCTCCCCCAAACACGGTCCCTCAGCTGTCTCCCCAAACTGCCGGTCCCTCAGCCATCTCCCCCAACTGTGGTCACTCGGGCGCCAGGCAGTCTCCCCCAACTACCAGTCCGTCAGCCGCCTGGCCATCTCCCCCAACTGCGGTCCCTCGGCTGTCTCTCCTAACCGCCGGTTCCTCAGCCATCTCTCCCAACCGCAGTCCCTCAGATGCCCGGCAGTCTCCCCCAACCGCTGATCCCTCAGCCGCCCAGCCGCCTCCCCCAACCGCTGGTCCTTCAACTTCCAGGCAATCTCCCCTAACTGCCCAATCCCTCGGCTGCCTCCCCAACCGCCAGTCCCTTGGCTGCCTCCCCCAACCGCCAGTCTCCACTTACTGGATTTTGGAGCTTTCTGGATTTTAGATGTCCGGATAAAAGATCATCTACCTGTACATTGACAGTCCTCTGACTAGATCAGGACTGGTGATATGCTGATTTCAGATCAATGAGAGAACACCCGGTATTGGGTGATCTGTTTTACCATATCAGTGATGTGGGGAAGGGGGTACATATCCAGCTGTGTGAACCTGTTTATGGTTTGACTGTAGTCAACCATATGGAGTTTTTCCCTGTTCTTGACCATCACGACCTGGGCCCTCCAGGAGCTTGTGCTTGGTTCTATGATCCCCTAAGCCAGAAGCTGTTGCACTTCTGACTTGATGAATGCTCTATTTCCCGAGCTGCATCTCCTGCTCTTGGTGGCGACTGGGTTGCAGTCAGGGGTGAGGCTAGTGAATGTGGCGGGAGGGCGTACCCAGAGGCTGGAGTGCACATATGTCGGATGCCGTAGCTAGGTTGTGGGTTTGTTTTGTCTGGAGGGGAGTGCAGGTGGTTTAAAAATTGGTGGTTGTGGACAGTGAAGGGAGGATGCGGCCCATCGAATTCCAAAGTGACGCTATTGAGGTGGTACTGGAAGTCCAGCCCCAGGATTATCAGCGCGCAGAGCTGGGGCATGACCAACAGTTTAAAATTGTCATAAGTAGAGCCCCGAAGAGTTAGAGATACAATGCAGTAGTCCAGAGTCTCGGTTGACTGTGACTTGGATGCCAGGTATATCTTACAACTGGATGGACTCACAACACGTGAACAGTCCTGCACCGCATCAGGGTGAACAAAACTCTCGGTGCAGCCGCTGTCGAACTGGCAGATGGCGGGGTGTTTGCAGATCCACATGTAGTTTGTCTGGCTTCAGCAGCTTGTTCACTGCAAAATTTTATCGCACTTAAATTGATACATTATCAATAATTCCAAACGGCTGGAGTTGTTGGACAACAGGGTTTTAATACCTAAAGACTTGGACCATGCTCCTGTTCTGGCCCGATTCCAGGACTCGTACTGAGGGAGGGACTTGGTGTAACTGCCTTTATTTGGGGATTCCGGAGGTGGAGACACCGGGGTAAGGCTGGCCAGCCATAGATATGAACTAAACATATACTCAGTGCCAGTAACCAAGTATCACCACAATTGGAAAACAAGTATTCTGAGGCAATGTTAGTAGAACTGTGACTTTTCTCTTTGGAGTGCAGAAGGATGAGAGGAGATTTAATAGACATCTATAAGTTTATGAGAGACATAAAGAGGGTGGACAGCCAGCACCTGTTTCCCAGGGCAGGATCAGCAAACACCAGAGGACATGTGCACAAAGGGAAAGGAGGGAAGTTTAGGGGAGATGTCAGGGGTAAGTTATTCACAGAGAGTTGTGAGTGCCTGGAATGCATGGCCAGGGATGATGGTGGAGGCTGAAACATTAGTGGCATTGAAGAGACTCTTAGACAGGCACATGGATGGAGGTTATGGAGGTTTAGTAATTTTTGTATGGGTTGAAACAACATTGAGGGCTGAAGGGCCTGCACTGTGCTGTGGTATTCTATGTTGTATGTTCTATCTATCCCATGAGCCTTTTTAACTATCTTATCAACCTGCATGGTAACCTTGAGCGATCTATGGATTTGGACCCCAAAGTCCCTCTGTTAATCCACACTGTTAAGTATCCTATTGTTAACTGTATAATTTGCCTTCAAGTTTGAATTTCAAAAATGCATCACCTCACACTTATTCAGGCTGAACTCTATCTACCACTTTTCCACCCAACTCTGCATCCCATCTATATCCTGTTATAACCTACAACAACCTTCAGCACCATCCACAACTCCTCCAACCTTTGTATCACCCACAAACTTACGGGTCCATCCCTCTTCTTCTTTGTCCAGATCATTTATAAAAATCATAAAGAGCAGGGGGTCCCAGAACCAACCTCTGCCAAACTCGATTAATCACTGACCTCCAGGATGAATACTCTCTGCCCAATACTACTTTCTACTGTCTACAAGCAAGCTCATTCTGAACCCAGACAACCCAGGTTCCATAGATCCCATGCTTCATGTCTTTCTGAATGAGTCGCCCATGGGGAATCTTGTCCATAAACTCTACCTTTCTCTATTTCTTTTGTTACATCCTCAAAAAACTCAATTAGGCTCATGAGGCATGATCTTCCTGTCAAAAATCCATGCTGACTGTGCTCAAAAATCCTGTCCTTAAGAATCCTCAACAATGGTTTGCGCACTGCTGATGGAACTGGTCTATAATTCGCAGGATCCTCCTGTTATCTTTTTTAAACAAGGAGATCACATTTGCCATTCTCCAATCCTTTGGCACAATGCCTTAGGTCAAGGAGGATGCAAAGATCATTGCCAATACCCCACCAATCTCTTCCCATACCAACCCAAGGTATATCTAGTCTGATACGGGTAACCTAATTTTTTGAAGAAGATCCAGCACTTCCTCTTTCTTAATCTCAACATGGTCCAGGATATAAGCTTGTTCTATTCTGACCTCCCTTGACCAAGGTCCTCTGGTGAACACTGAAGCAAAGTATTCATTTAGGGACTCCCCAACCTCCAGGCACGTTACCTCCTTTATCCTTAAGTGCCCCACCACCAATCTCATCATATTTCTGTTCTTCATAGAACATTTTAACATATCTACATTCAAGATATAAATCAGCATGTTTATTTAAAATGAAGCCAGTAAAAGAACAAAAAAAATTATTGATCACATTTACCGTGACAAAGAAAGCTTTCTTTCTCCTTCAAAATAGAATAATAAAGTTGCTAACTCCTCAAGATAAACTCACTCCTTCAGGAAGCAACCCTCATCTTGTGAGATCTCAGCCGTATCTGGTGACATTAGACTGGTATTTCTTAGTATACTCTGGGGAAATTGTTAGTGCTTCCTGTTACAGAGCTAGTTTTTGTCTTAGACAAAATTCATGAATTAGTGACAAATTTTGTGAATTTACTATCAACATGAGTCAAGGAAAATTCAAACCTTACAATGACAAGTTTATATCTGAATTCCCTCATTGTTGTGGCTTTTAAAAAATCTAAACAAACCCTGTTAAAAATTTTCATAAATTTAATGAAAAATTGTGTACTTCTGACAAATAAATACATAATATTTTTAAATCAGATTTGGATTTACCCTTTTTGAATGAAGGATATTAAGGATTTGGATGCTTTCTTTACTGTTAAAGAAGTAACGGGGGGAGGGCACGTGGCAAGATGGCATAGGAAGCAGACCTGGGATCCCAGCTGAATAATTAATACCAAATTTTTAAGAACTGTTTGTACTTTAAAAGTATTTGTCAAAATTTTAGTGAATTCTGAAAGCCATAATGAACTCAAACTTCAAAAAAAAAGCACAGTTTAAAAGGGTAGAAAGTGCAGAAGAACTGAGGCCTGCCTGGTCGATTTTGGAGCAGCCGAAGACTCAAAGGATCGCTCAGGCAAAGGTTTTAGTAATACCAGAGCCCTCAACACAAGATGACACCGCTACTGGTTACCTGCTGAAGGAGGGTCATGCCTGCACGCTCCTGGGGACGCGGGCTTTTGTGAGAGCGAGGGCCCTTCTCCCGATCGCAGTCACACGCACATAGGACCAGCTGCCGATGTGCTAAACCTGACTGTGGAGATGTCGGGTCTTCGCTACGGAGCCCAACCTGCACTGGGCATGCGCGCGACTTCCAACCGGGCCCTGATGACCAGGGCAACTCTCTCCCGACAACCTGAACATGTCGGGCCTGCGTGCGAGGGGATGCTGACCCGGAGTTGGGAGGCCCGGGCATCAGCGTTCGTTTTGGAATCAGAAGAAGAGGAACTAATGGAACAACCTGAAGAAGATGCAGAAATAATACTGAAAGCAGCTAAACTTCTTCAAGGTAGGCTTCAAAAGTCTCAAAAACTTTAAAAAACTTCTAGAACTAAATCTCCCACTCTGTCTGTTTCAGAAGAGTTTATGTTCAAGTTACCCAAGGTTTCCAAGAAAGCAAGCTTCAATTTACTGAATTAAGAGGAGAAGTGGCATCAATTTAGCAGGATGTGATTAAATATTTAAGAGCAGTAGATGTGGTCCAGGGTGAATTTAAAGGTATTAAGAGAGCATTTTGTGATTGTACGGATACTGTAGATCGTTATACTGAATGAATAGACTATTTGGAACATTGTCTTACGGATTGGAATGTTCAGAATTGTGAATTCTTGCAGAAGATTGATTCACTGTAGACGTAACAATGTTAAAATAGTGGGTTTACCAGAAGATTTTGAAGGAACGGATCCAGTGACGTTTCTTTGGAAATAGATTCCTGAGGTGTTGGTAAAGGATGCTTTCCCAGAAGGATTGGAACGGGACAGAGCACATAGGGCAATACGAAGAAAAGCTTTTCCTGATCAACCTCCACAGGCAGTTTTTATTCGTTGTTTAAGGTATCAAGACCATGAGTTAACTTTGCGATTGGCAGTCCAGAAAGCTCGGCAGAATTAGGGCCCTATGATGATTCAAGGCCGTAGGGTTTTTTTCTATGCAGATTTAAGTCAAGATGTGATAAGGTGTCAGAAGGAGTTTAATCCAGCTAAAGCTGTGTTATGGAAGAAGGGTTATCAGTTTGTTTTTAGGTACACTGCTGTGTTGAAGGTGTTTTATGGAGATTTTCAGGCTAAGTTTTTTTGATGATGAAGCTGATGCCTTGTCTTTTGCTAAATCTTTGCCGAATAATTTACATAGTTCTGAGTTGCAGAAGCAATTGAAAGCGCAGGGTTCTCCAAAGTGTAATGGGAACAGCAGGAAGAATGTTGAAGACCAACATTTGATCCGGAAGGGAGAAGAGGATTTATCTGTTGTTGCAACTGGTGTTCAGGATCAATCAGTTGGAGTTGTGGGTGTAGTAGATTAAATTAACATTGTTATTTAGGTGATGTTTTGAGATATATGAATATCAGCTGGGGGAGTGGGTTGGATTGCACTGCAGCTTCTGAAGTCATCCGCCGCTAGTGGTTTAGACCACACCCGGTGTTTTTTTTCTTTTCTTTTAGAGGGGTTTAAAGGGTTTTTTTCTTTTTTCCTTTTTTATGGTTTATTTGTATTTTGTTTTTAGAGTAGGGTAAGTGTCAGAAATAAAACTTCTCACACATGAGTCTCTTTAAAACTGATGACACGACAAGCTTTATTTACAAGTCTGCAGAGTTGGACTCAACTGGTTTCTCACCAGTTAAGCCCCGATACATACAGTGCATTGATTTTTATACCCTTGTTGTTTGCCCTTCCCCTTCTTATTAATACTGTTTTAATTGGTTAGTATTGCAAAAGCATTCTAAGTACAACTGCATTTTTAATTATCACGTTCGTTACGTACGCTGCGAACTCTACATACACTAAATTCTGTTTCTAACCCTTCTTATCAATCTTTTGTCTCCTGCATGTCTCTCACTATGACCATGAAAAGATATGTTTAAAAAAAACATATCCAGCTGAACTTTTTGTCCTTGGCTGCTAGTAAGCTCCCTGTCCGTTCTGGCTTCCCTTTTTATGATTAATCATCACATTTTAACTTAAGCCATTTTAACCTAAATTCTCTATCTCTAACAATAAGCACGTGGGTTTTTTCCTTTTCGGAGCTTAAGTTTGTTTGTGGGTTGGTTGTGTTGGGAGCTATTTCTTAAGGTAAAATAAATAAATTAAATTTTGCAATATTTAATAAAGAGGAAGCGAGTCTTGGATTATATCAAGAAGATGAAGGTGGACATTGCCTTCCTGCAAGAGACACATTTGACAGAAAAGGAACACTTGAAATTGAAGTGGGACTGGGTTGGACATGTTTTGGCATCTTCTTTTAATTCTAAAGCTAGGGGAGTGGCAATTTTGATACATAAAAGGCTACGTTTTATTTTAGAATCTGTTTTTGAGAATGTGGGAAGAATTTTGAAATTGAATTGTAAGTTGTTTTAGGAAGCCTGGACTTTGTTGAATTTATATGCACCGAATGAAGATCATGTACAATTTGTTACTGATGCTTTTTTTAAAAATTTGAATCAATCAAATGAGAATATAATGGTAGGTGGGGATTTTAATTGCTGTTTGGATCCACTGTTGGACAAATCTCCAAAAATTGTTAAGAAAGAAATTTAGTTGAGATATAGCAACAAATTCATCCAACCAAGAAGAATTATTTGTTTTATTCTGCTCATCATGAGCCATTTTCTAGAATAGATTTTTTTTTTTGGTTTCAGCTCATTTACAGGGAAGGGTTGACTGCAGAATACAAGAGTAGAATATTGTCTGATCTCTCTTTGTTGTTGATTTCTTGTGACACTGTAGAGAGAAGGTTGAAACAACTTGTCATTGGAGGTTTAATGAGATGTTGCTAAGAAGACCTAAATTTGTTTTTGAGCGATCAGATCAAATTTTTTTTGGAGATGAATGAGGGATTAGTACAAAGAAAACTTATGTTGTGGGATGCTTTGAAAGAATATTTGCGAGGTCAAATTATTAGTTATACAGCCAAAGTGAAGAAGCAATATATAGTTGAACTTTTGGAGTTAGAGAAAGAAATTGCAGATTTGGAGAAAAAGTTTCAAGAAAATGCAACGTAAGATAATAAGATACAGTTATCTAATTTGAAACTTCATTACAATATGAAACATAATTATGAGAGATTACTTTTGAGATCAAAACAGCATTATTATGAATTAGGGGAAAGGGCACATAAAGTATTGGCATGGCAGTTGAAGACAGAACAAGCTTCTAGAACAATTAAGCAATACGTGGAAATTCAGGTGTTACATAAACCACAGGAGATTAATGAGGAATTTTGTGCTTTTTATCGGAATCTGTATGTATCTGAGGGGAATGTAGATACTGAACAGATTGATATGTTTTTGTCTAAGCTGAATTATTGGAGGAGGATGATATAAAATTGTTAGATGCTTCATTTACGGATTTTGAACTTGAAGAGGCTATGCTAACTGGTAAATCACCTGGCGAGGATGGGTTTATGGTAGCGTTTTATAAAGAATTTCATGATTTGTTATTTCCAGTGTAGATGGATGTATTGAAACAGGCTACAGGTTGTTCCCAGAGTCATTTTCAAGAGCATTGATAACAGTTATACCAAAGAAAGATAGAGACCCATTGAAGGATGCATCTTATAGACCTATATCTTTATTGAATGTAGGTTATAAGATTGTAGAAAAAGTTTTAGTAAATAGATTGGCTAATTTTTTTTAACCAAAAATGGTGCATGTAGATCAGGCAGGATTCATTAAGAATAGATATTCAGCTGATAATATTATTAAATTACTTACAATAATCAATGCATCAAGACGGCAATTAAACCAACCAAAGAGACTAGTGTTAGATGCTGAGAAGGCATCCTGAGAAGGTTGAGTGGAAATTTTTGTTTAAAGTGTTGGAGAGATTTAAATTTGGACCATTTTTCATTGGTTGGGTTAATGCATTAAATACTAATCCTTCTACGCCAATGGTGACAAATGGTCAGGTTTCTCAGGCATTTACTTTGTTTAGATCAATGAGACAGGGCTGCCCATTGTCACCAGCCTTATTTGCTTTGGTTAAAGAACCTTCAGCCCAAGCAATTAGACAAAATATGAATATTCAGGATATTACAGTTGAGTAACGGGAGTATAGAATTAATTTATTTGCGGACAATGTGTTGATATATTTATCTAAACTTAAGAATTCTCTAGAACCTTTACAGGAATTATTAAAATCTTATGGATCAATGTTGGGGTATAAAGTAAATTGGGATAGAAGTGAGATATTACCTATATCTGATGAGGACTACTCAGATTGAATGCAAATTATTAAATTTAAATAGTCAGATAAGATTATTTAGGTGTAATTGATGATAAGGAATATAAGAATTTATATGGTTTAAATTATTTACCTTTGTTAAATAAGATTAAGTCTGATTTAAATAGATGGAAAGATTTACCATTAACATTGATTAGTTGAGTAAATTGTATCAAAATGAATATACAACTTCGTGTTCAGTATTTGTTTCAATCAATTCCATGTCCTATACTGGGGAAATTTTAAAAAGAATTAAATAAAGTGATAAGTTCTTTTTTGTGGAAGGGCAAATTATCTCGAGTATCGTTGCAAAACTTGACATGGACATATGATTTGGGAAGTCTTCAGTTACCACATTTTCAAAATTATTACCAGGCAGCACAGTTGAAATTTATTAGTAGACTGTTTGATATTGATCAACTGTTTGATATTGATGTGGGCTTATGTGACAATGGATTGGATATGGAAAAGATCAATACATCACTTTATATATTGTTACAGAGTTCTGTGTTGTGTATTGATCTATGTCTTATGTGGTTTTATGTTAAAAAGTGACAGTTTGCCATTGAGAGCCAAGGTGAAGGTGGACTGCTGAGAGAGTGGGAGATGGTCTGGGCATGTGCAGATGATCTAAATTTTTTTGGACTTGGATGGTAAACCACCACTGGGGGTGCTGTGGAGTGGAAGAAGGCCCAAAACATGACTCATTGTTTGGAAGACAGTTTAGAATGTTGGGATTTCAAAAAGCGATGAACATTCTGAAGGCAGCCAGAGGATCCAAACCAAGCCAGTTGTTCCTCTCACTGCAAGCAACACAAGAAGACAACTTCAAATTTTGTGCTCTCTCTCTGTCTCAAAGATCTTTTCGCTTCAGTTTACCAAACAAACTGAATTTTGTTTATGATCTTTGCTTCAATTGAGATCGAAGATTTGTGAGTCTTGTGTGTTTTGAGTTTGTTTTGTGTCTAAGTTTTTCTGTGGGCTGGTTGGAAATATAACTTAGACTTTAATTGTATATGTTATATTTAGGCTGGGGAATTTATTAGTTTTACACTGTTATAGAAATTTGCATAATAACCAGTGGGCATTGTTACAAAAGGGGGAATTTTGAATGAAAGTTTGAAGGTGAATTTTTGTTAATAAAGTAATTGTTCATCTTTACCCCTGTGTGAAATGCCTTCTTTGTGGTTGCTAGTTTGATCTTGTAACAATATAAATGGATTTTTTTGCTTTTACAAGCATATAAGTTACCCATACTGAATCATTTGTTTAAAGTATGGAGCAATCTATAGGTTCGAGGGATAAAAACTCCGCTATATCAGAATCAGTTAATTCCCTTTTCTCTGTATAATCCTTATTTGAAGGATTGGGATTCAAAGGGTTTGGTATTAATTGAAGATTGTTTTGAAGCAGGTTCATTTCTTTCATTTGATAGGCTTAGAGAGAAGTTTGGCATATCACAGAACACACTGTTTGCTTATTATAAAGTACGTGATTTTTTTATTGAACTGTTTTGGTTGGGAAATGATACTGCCAACGCAATCGAAGTTTGAAATGTTACTTAGGAATAAGGGAAAGAAAGGGTTTGTCTCAGAAATATATTCGTTGTTGCAGGTAAAAATGAAGAAGGTAGGTGTATTGAGAATAATAGATAAATGGGAACAGGAGTTATCTACTTCTATTTCTGAGAAAGAATGGTCAGATTTATGTTTGCATAGTGTCACAAAATTAGTTAATGTCAATTATAATTTTCTGCACCAGTTGTATTTAACTCACGAAAAGTTAAAGGGATATGGTTTTAGCGATTCTGATTTGTGTTTTCGGTGTGGAGATCAGACAGGTGCTTTTGTTCATTCTATGTGGAATTGTTTAAAAGTTAAGCCTTTTTGGGAAAAAATTATAAATTTTTTGTGAGATTTACTCCAAGCAGATTTATATGTGGATCCATGTCTATTAGGTTATACGAATCCATTAACAATGCATTTGGATAAACCTCAGATTGTATTTATTCGAATGAGTTTGGCAGTGGCTAGGAAATGTATAGCAGTAACCTGGAAAAATGATGTGGAGTTAAATATACAAAGATGGCATAATGAAATTCAATCATGTTTACATTTAGAAAAAATTACTTATAATTTGTGAAATAATAATAATTTGTTTTTGAAACTTTGTTTATTAATTTTAACATATGAAGAAAGTAAGTAATTCACGTACAGAAAAAATACAAAATAAAGTAATACAAGTACAAAGTAACATAGTTAATACAATACCAATCTCGGCATCTCCCCCTAACAACTAAAAACTAAGACTAAAAAAAAACTATTTTTAACCCCTAAACCCCCCCCTCCCCACCCCCACGATAAAGAGTGAAGAATTAATACTATTAGTATAATAAAAAAATATATCTTAAAAAAGATCGATATATATAAAAAAACAAACAAAAAATGCTAATCAAGTATTAATTATTAATCCTAAAAATTTTTATTATATAAGAATATATATGAAAAAACAAAAACAAAAAGAACTTAAACGAAAAAAAACAACTAATAATAAAAAAACTTAAAAAAAGAAAAAAAGAAAGAGAAAAAAAAGAAAACATATATATAGAAAAAATATATAATAAAAAAGTTTTTTTAAAGAAAAAAAATGATTAATTCAAACTTATTTAAATTGTATATAATCAATAAATGGGGTCCACTTTAACTCATAAAAAGACATCTTATCTTGTATAGAAAAAGATATTCTTTCCAAACAAAACTTCATCTCTGAATACCACCTATCTAAAGACAATACATTTCTATTCTTCCAAGTAATCGCTATACATTTCTTGGCCACTGCCAGCGCTAAGTAAATAAAAGAGATCTGGTAATTATCTAATTCTAAATCAATCAACGGTTGCATATTCCCTAATAAAAATATATCAGGGTCTAATACAATATGAAGATTATATAGATTATTAAATACAGATTGAATCCCTTTCCATAATTGTTGTAACCGATCACACAACCAAACAGCATGTAAAAAAAGTACCAGAAACCTGATCACAACAAAAACAAAGATCTGACTTACTAAAACCAAATTTTTAAAATTTTTCGGGTGTTAAATATAATTGATGTATAAAACTATAATTAATCATCGCCAATCTAGCATTAATCAATTTTGGAACACTATTACGGCAGATTTCAGACCAATCTTCTTCAGTTATTGTTAAACTTAAATCTTTTTCCCATTTCATTTTATCTTTATCCCAATACAAACCTGATATATAACCGTTTTTTGGAAATGAGAGCACATATTTCTCAAAATCAGTTTCAGACAGTAAATTCATTTGACGACCGCATACCTGTTTTACAAAAGATCTTAACTGATAATACACAAATATAGAATAACCACTTATATCAAATCTCTTTTGCAATTCGACAAAAGAACAAAAATGACCTTCTAAAAACAGTCAGATAAATTATGTATTCCTTTCTCCTCCCATTGTTTCAAAATAGTATTAGATACCATGAAAGGAACAAGTTGATTATTATATAATGGTAATCTTCCCGACCACTTATTTTTTTGATAATTTTTTTGAACTGCATTTCAAATGTATGAAATACATATTTGATATGTATGAATTTAGATGTTAAGTAACTTTTAAATTTTGTTTTGACTGGTTTATTTATAAATACTTTCTATGTGTATGTTAAGCTCCGAGGGGGTTGGGATAGTAGGGTGGAGGGTGGTTGGATTAAGGCCTTATATAGAAGTCTACTGCTAGAGTGTTGACAAATGGACAGGTATATTCACCTTTTATATTAACTAAACTGATTAGACAAGGCTTCCCTTTGTCACCAGCTCTGTTTGCATTAGTTATTGAACCTTTGGCTTAGATGATTAGACAAGATAGTAATATTGAACGTTTTAAAGTGAAATCTGATGAATTTAAAATAAATTTGTTTGCAGATAAATGTTTTGATATATTTAACACAACCTTTAAGTTGTTTGAGGAATTTGCATGATGGACTGGAGCAGTATGGTAAAATATCAGGTTATAAAATTAATTGGGAAAAGCCTTTAGCTGAAATAGATTATTCTTTGTGTAGGCATATTATGAAATTTAAATAGTCAGTTCGGATCAAGTATTTAGGGGTTAAGATAAATGGTAATTTTAATCATTTATAAGAATTGAATTACCTGCCTCTATTGTCTAAAATTAAATATAGTTTGAATCAGTGGAAAGATTTAATAGGATATGTTAATTGATATGTTAATCAATTAATCAATTAATTGATATTTAAATATTAACATATTTTAATATGTTAAAAAAGAATATTTTTCATCAAATTCAATATCTTTTTCAGTCTATTCCTTGTAAGATTCCTCAATTTTTTTTGACTTAAATGTATGGTGAGGAAGTTTTTGTGGAAAGATAAAATGGTAAGGGTGTCATTACAGAAATTAATCTGGAAGTATACACAAGGACACTTGTGTATACACCTTCCTAATTTTCAGAATTATTATGAATCAGCACAGTTGAAATTTATTAATAAGATGTTTGAAGTGGATGTATATTATTTAAAGGGTAAAAAACTACAGTATGCTGTTGTGCAGAGGGACTTGGGAGTGCTTGTGCATGAATCGCAAAAAGTTAGGTTGCAGGTGCAGCAGGTTATTAAGAAGGCAAATGGAATGTTGGCTTTCATTGCTAGAGGAATTGAATTCAGGAGTAGGGAGGTAATGTTGCAACTGTACAAGGTACTGGTGAGACCCCACCTGGAGTACTAAGTCCGCTTCTGGTCTCAATATTTGAGGAAGGATATACTGGCTTTGGAGATGGTCCAGAGGAGGTTGATGCCTGAGATAAAGGGGTTGACTTATGATGAAAGATTAAATTGTCTAGGATTGTATTCACTCGAGTTCAGAAGAATGAGAGGAGATCTTATAGAAACATATAGGATTATGAAGGGTATGGATAGGATAAATGTAGGAAGGTTATTTGAGCTGGCCGGGGAAACAAAAACCAGAAGACACAGTCTCAAGATTCGGGGGAGTAGATTTAGGACAGAGATGAGGAAAAATAGTTTTTCCCAGAGAGTAGTGAATGTTTGGAATTCTCTAACCAGGGAAGTGGTTGAGGCTGCTTCATTAAACATATTTAAAATTCGGTTAGATAAATTTTTACATGATAGTGGAATTAGGGGATATGGGGAGAAGGCAGATAGGTGGAGTTAGGTCATAAATTAGATCAGCCATGATCGTATTGAATGGCGGAGCAGGCTCGATGGGCCATTTTTGGCCTATTCCTGTTCCTACTTCCTATGAACCTTTGATATGGGCTGAAATTGAGTTATCTCAGATTGATGAGAAAATTATGGACTAAGAAGAATGAAGCTATCGTATCCAAGGCAAAATTTCAGCTAAAACTCCTTTATTTCAAAATAAGCTTTACAGTTAATAATCAATTTTTGAAGTTGTGGGAACAGAGAGGAATAAAATTTGCATAAGATTTTTAGAAGCAGGATATTTTATTTCATTTCATTTCAAAGAATGAAAGAGAAATATGATGCATCTTTGAATACTCTTTTTTATTATCAAATTAAAGCCTTATTGTTGGATAAAATGCTCAAGCCGGATGTTTATAAATCTAAATTAAAATGGGAAAAAGATTTGTCTATATCTATTTCTCAAGGTGATTGGATGACTTTATATGAGGAAAATATGGCTAAAATTTTAAATGTAAGGTATCAATTGGTTCATTATAATTTTCTTCATGAGTTATATTTAACTCCAGAGAAATTAAAGAAATATAAATATATTTCTTCTGATTTATGTTTTCGATGTCATAAGGAAGTTGGTTCTTTTTTACATTCTCCTTGGTTGTGTAAGATGGTATAGATTTACTTTTTGGTACAGATTTAAGGAACTTTTAGAAGCTATTTTTAAATTTATAATTTCACTTGGTCCTTTGGTATTTTTATTGGGCTAACTAAAAAATTGAGTTTAGAGTTAAATTTCAAATAACTTTTTTGAGATTGGATTTAGCTGTGGCTAGAAAATGTTTGGCAATAACTTGGAAAAATTAAACTAATTTGAGTATTCAGAGATGGCATTTGAAAAAGATAACAATTTACGTAATAATTACTCTTTTTTTGTTAAAACTTGGATTATATGGGGTTGAATTATTAATCCCCTTTCCACACATTAGTGGTGTTGTTCTGAACCATGATAAGTTTTACGTTATGTGATCTCTCTCTTTGTTTCCTTTTTATTTTTTAGGAGTAGTTAACAGGGAGTGGAAAGGGATGGGCGGGTTCGGGTTGTAGGGGGTAATATTTACATAAAATATATCATGTATGTATTCTGTTTTTTTGAAAGCTGTATTTTTTTCATTGTATGGTTTGTCACAGGAACAGAAGAGGAAGTAATTGTCACCCAAAAATCCAATAATGGTCCTAAGTCTTGTCTGAAATGTTCCAAAGTGCAAAGCTAACGAAAGATGCACTTACCCCAGGGTTTGTAATTTACAATTGGGATCTTTCAATGCTTCAGAGAGTCGCTGTATGCCTCTATTTCCAAGGTTGTTGTAACCCAGCTCTAAGTATATCACCCTCTGACTTGTTCTGAGAGCAGAGGCGAGGTCTGCACAGCATTTCTCTGTTAAACCAGTTTGATGTAATCTACAGGTCAAAAGCAGAAATCAGCAGAGGAAAAATAACGACAAAGGTTATGCTCTGGATTATCACATGATTTATCTTGCAAAGTTATGTGTAAAGCAATTAAAAATATATTTTCTTCCTGATCACTGATATGCATTGTTTGCTAATGTGAATTTATGGCATGGAAGGATGAATTCGACAAACTGTCTTTAACTTAACTAATTTTGCTAGAATTTGTTATAAAGATGTCGTGCTAACCCACTACTCCGACTGTGCTGCCCTGTGTGTGCCTACACGGCAATAATCTATATATAAAGTATAGATTTTACTGCACCATTTCACCAACTACTTGGTCATATACAATGCAGTTAAGATACCAGAAGTCCATAAGACATAGAGTAGAAAAAGGATATTCAGCCCATCTAGTCTCCACCACCATTTAATCTTGAGCTTGTAGTTGGCTGCTACAAGCTAGGCTCTGTGGAGCCTATTGCACAGGAGAGGTTATAGCTGCATGCAGGTTAGCACAGAAAGAACACACTGTTCCCAGAAAGAATGAAACGAACCCAGTTGGGTGTCATTAACACTGAGCTTTATTGGACTTGCAGCGCTGCTTTTATTCTCAAGCTGAGGTGTGTAATCAAAACCCTCTCAGCACTGATTGGTGTGTTTGTGATCCACTTTCCCTGATAGGCCAGTTGTGGCCAATTGGAGGGCAGTGCTGTGGGCCTTGTGCAGCCTGCTGGATCGCCACATTCATCCTTCATTTTGTGAGGCCCCGTGGGAGAGCTGCGAAGGGCTTCCACCCCCAGAACTGGTGATCAGAATGTTGTTATTCTTGGGAGGCTGAACTCTTTTGCGGAGAGGAGGGCAGTCGATGAGCTGTGTAATGTCCAAATGGGCTGGTTTCAACCTGTCAATGGTAAAGGTCTCCACTCAGCCTCTGATTTCAATAAAACAGGTGGAACCATTGTACTGGATGACGCGGTATTGCCCCTCATAGGGTCTCTGCAACGGGGGTCTGTGCTCTCCGCATTTTACGAAAACGTGTGAAGTTCTGAAAATCTCTGGGGACAAACATTTGCGGCTGCCTGTGGGCTTTGGGTGGTAAAGGGTCCAGGGTTACTAACTGCTCATGAAGGCGCGCTTGTGCTTAGCTCGTGGGTGGGGGGGCCGGGTCTTCGATTTCCCCTGTTGGTGACCAGGAATTCACCCAGGATGACCAGCGGTGCCCCATATACCATTTCGGAGGATGAGACTTCCAAATCCTCTATCAGCGCAGTTCGGATACCTAAGGGGACACCAGTCGGGCCCAATGAGTCAGTCCATCAGGACTGTTTTTAGGTGCCTATTGAATCTCTCTGCTATGCCGTTTGCCTGGGGATGGTAGGTTGTAGTGTGGTGCAGCTGTGTCCTGAGTGCTGTTGCTAAAGCTGTCCAAAGACTGGAGGTAAACTGGTCTCCCCGGTCTGAGGTCAGGTGTTCAGGGACCCCGAAATGAGAATTGCCCTGGCACATGTTTCAATGGATATTTCGGGTAGAGGAACAGCTTCTGGTTATATGGTAGACCTGTCTACCATAGTGAGTAGGTAACGAGCTCCTCAGAAGACTGGTAAGGGATCCACTATATCAATGTGAACATGGCTAAACCTGCACTGCAGAGGTTCAAAGATTTGGAGTGGGGCTTTAATGTGTGTCTGGACTTTTGAAGTTTGGCATGTTCTATCCCGATTGGTGACCAATTTGCGAAGGCCATGCCAGACGTAATGGTTGGCCATCATCTTTAGCAGGCTGGGCTAAATTGTGTACTTTTTTGAATATCTACCTCCTCCATATGGTGGGGATAATTGGACGGGGCTTACCGGTCGAGGTGTCACAGAGTAAAGTTGTATGTTTTGTACCGAAGTGAACATCCTCGATGTGGAGGCCGGTTATAGGTGTTCTGTAGGCTGCAATGCCAGGATTGGAGTACCGTGTCTTGTAATTGATTCCTGGAGTGGTATGGAAAGCCACAAGCTGATCCATTTTCCCACTCAGCCCCACTGCCCAACCTTCTCCCCATAACCTTTGGTGCCCTGGCTAATCAAGAATCTATTAATCTCTGCCTTAAATACACCCAGTGGTCCGGCCTCCACAACTGCCTGTGGATACAAATTCCACAGATTCACCAGCCTCCATCTGAAGAAATTTCTCAGCATCTCTGTCAAAGCTGACACCCTTCAACCCTGAATATGTGGCCTCTTGTCCAAGAATCTCCCATCATGCAAAACAATCTACTCTGTCCACACTTTCCAACATCCAAAATGTTTCAGTAAGATCCTCCTCATTCTCTTAAATTCTTTTTCCTTTCAATATTTTTATTAGTTTCATTATATAAATGTTATATAGGTACATGATAATGCAATAGAATATTAACAAATCTTATAGAATATTAGATGGTATTGTAACCTCTGTTACATTTAAAAAAGTGAAAAAAAACCACTAAACTATTATTCTACTTATCTAACCCCACCCTACAGAGATTATTGGCTTAACACAGACAGACCACTACTGCTGATTTAAAAAATAAGAAAACCAATATCCATAAACCAGAAAATAGTTAATCTTACAAATTTTGAAAATAATTGAGAAAAGAACCCAATAAGGAAACAAAATTAAGATTCATTTCAGCCATGGATCGTTTAATTTTTTCCAAAGTCAGACATGCCATCATATCGGACATCCACTGAGTGTGAGAGTGGGATAGCATCTTTCCATCTTATTAATATGGCCTTTCTAGTGATAAGGGAGGTGAGTGCAACAACGTGGGATTGAGAAGCCATCAGAATTAGACCTGTTGATCCACTTATTCCAAAGAGAGCAAGAAAAGGATTTGGAAACAAATTAATATTAAGAACTAAAGGCAAGGTACGAAATTCCCCCTTCCAAAAAATTGGAAAGAGAAGGACATAACAGAATATATGATACAGTGAACTTTCTTCATTTAGACATTTAGAAGAGAGATTGGAATAGAATTTGGCTAATTGGACGTTGGGATATTGGGCCTGGTGCATGACTTTAAACTGTAATAATGAGTGTCGAGCACAAAGAGAAGAGGAGTGTATATGCTTCAAAACAGATTTCCACGTCGTTTCAGAAATTAACTGTTGAAAATCCTGTTCCCATAGTTTTTTTTAATTCTGTCCAGGGAACTGTCCCTAGAATTTAGAAATAATTTCATAAAGGCCAAATCCCACCCCTTTGCAATTAGATTGGAAATGATCAATCATCCCTCTCATATTAGGTTCCAGATCTTCGAGGAGCTTCAAAATTTTTAAGAATCCTTTTAAATTCTAAAAAGTACAGGCCAGGATCTGTTAAATGCTCCTCCTATTCCCAGAATCATCCTAGTGAACCTCCTTTGAATCCTCTGCAAAGTCAGCATTTCCTTTTTTTAAATGAGGAGCCCAAATCTGCTCACAATACTCTGAGTGAGGTCTCACCAGGGCCTTATAAACCCTCAACATCACGTCCCAGCTCTTCTATTCTTTTCCTCTTGAAATGAATGCCAGCATCACATTTTCCTTCTTCACCACCAACCCAACTCAAGTTTACCTTCATGTGATCCTGTACGAGGACTCCCAGGTCCCTTTACATCTGGGTATTTTCAATTTTCTCCCCAAACTGCATGACTGTACACTTTCTGACATTATATTTCATTTATATATTCTCTGCCCATTCTCCTAATCAGTCCAAGTCCTTCTGCAGTCATCAAGTTTTCTCAACACTACCTGCTTCTCCACCTAACTTCGTATCATCTGCAAACTTTGCCACAAAGCCATTCATATCATTCATATACAACATAAAAAGAAGGGGCCCCAACACCAACCCCTGTGGAACACCTCCAGCAACTGGAAGCCAATCAGAAAGTGACACGTATTCTAACTCTCTGCTTCCTGCCAATCAGCCAATGCTCTACACACATTGGTACATTTCCTGTTATACCATGTGCTCTTATCTAAGTAGCCTCTTATGTGGCATCTTGTCAAAGCCCTCCTTAAAATTTGAAATATACAACATCCACTGCACCTCCCTGGTTGTCACTTCCTCAAAAAATTCCAATAGGTTTGTTAAGCAAGATTTTCCCTGAAGGAAACAATGCTGACTGTGTCCTAACCTGTCCAAGTATCCATAGCCTCATCCTTGACAATCGACCCCATCTTCCAAACCATTGATCTGTCTAACCAGTCTACAATTTCCTTTCTGCTGCCTCTCTCCCTTCTTGAATAGTGAGGAGATCTTTGCAATTTTCCACTCCTTTAGGACCAGATCAGATTTCTGAGTTCAGATTTATTGTCAGAGTGCATACATGACATCACACACAACCCTCAGATTCCTTTTTCCGGCTGGCGTAGCAGAATTACTACTAATTGGTAGTGCCACAAAAAAAAACTTGACCTGTTAATCCCTGAAAAGTCATTACGAATGCCTCCACAATCTATGGCTACATCTTTCAGGACCCAAGGGTGCAGACCATCTGTATCCCCCCCTTAGACCATTCAGCTTTCTAAGCATCTTCTCCCTTGAAACAGTAACTGCACACACTTCCCTTCCCTGATACTCTTTGACAACTGAAACACAGCGAAGACTGATGCAAAATGCTCATTGAACTTCACTGCCATCTTGACTTCTTATTTCTCCAGCATTGTTTTCTCGTGGACTATCTTAGTGCTATAACCACTCTCAACTCTATTTTACTTTTTATATACTTGAAGCTTTTTGTATTCTCTTTGATATTATTTGCTCGCCTACTTTCATACTTCATCTCTTCCATCCTTATGAGTTTTTTAGTTACCTTTTGCAAGCTTTAAAAAAAGTCCCAAATCTCTACCATCCCACTATTTTTGCTTCCTTGTACACCTTCTCTTTTGCTTTTCACCTTGGTTTTGACTTTCCTCATCAGCCACAGTTGTGACTTTTTCCAGTTGATTATTTCCTCTTTTTTGGTCTGTATTTATCCTGCACCATCCCCATTTCTTGCAGAAACTCCATCCTTTGCTATCATTTTCTCTCCTTCATGCCACTATAATTCCCTTTACTCCATTGAAATACTAACACATCTGACTTTTGTTTCTCCTTGTTAAATTTCAAATTGATCTCAATCATATTGTGATCTCTGCCCCTGAATGGTTCCTTTACTCTAATCACCTCTGGTGCATTACACAACCCCCAATCCAGTGCAGCCAATCCCCCAGTGAGATCATCAACAAACTGCTCGAAAAAGCTATCTTGTAGGCTTTCTACAACATCTTTCTCTGGAGATCCTGTCCCAGCCTCATTTTTCCAAATGACAAATCCCCCTCAAAACCATCAGCAAACTTCCTCATGGGACTCAACACCCCACTGTGTAATTGGATCCTGGATTTCCTCACCCACAGATCAAACTCAGTGCGGATCGGTGTGACTATCTCCTCCACAATCTCCATCAGTACTGGAGCACCATAGGGCTGCATTCTTAGCCCCCTGCTCTACTCACTTTACCCATATGACTGTGTGGCTCGATACGAAAACAACAATGTCTGCAAATTTGCTGACAATACTATAATAGTATTGTATACAGGATGGAGATTGAAAACTTGGCTGAATGGTGCACCAACAACAACCTTGCACTCAATGTCATCAAAACTAAGGAGCTGATTATTGGCTTTAGGAAGGGAAGCCAGAGGTTTACAATCCAGTGATCAGTGAAGGATCAGAGGTAGAGAAAGTGAGCAAATTAAGTACTTGGGAGTTACTACCTCAGAGGATCTTTCCTGGGCCTGTGGTAGTGCACATAATTGTAGTGGCGAACCAGACCCACTTGTCATGCGTGGTCAGTGGGGCAACAGGGGCAAAGACGGCATCATGGGTCCTTCTCTCTGGTACAGTCCAGAAGTATGTATACGCGCTTACGTCAGTGTGATGTGAGTCCCGGTATGTGAGGGGTGGATTCTGGACAGCCTTAAAAACTGCAGCACAAACTTCAAAGTAAATCAGTTGTGCTTAACTAGCTCACAGCGTGCTGTTTCAGACTCTTTGCTGCACTCATGCACACACTTCCACACTGGTGACCATGACGAGTCTCCACATTCTGAAGACTCAGCACAATGGACCCCACAGCTGTAGGCGCTGTTGCATTAAAGCTGCCCACTTTCTGGACAAACAGGGCCAGCCACTGTTAGAGGCCACAGTGGTTGGCCAGCCGATCATGTCTGGGACAGGATCTCGGGCCACAGATTCCTCATGGACATGGGTGCAGTGATGAGCATGATTCCCACAACATCACTTGAAACACGCACGAGACTTTGCAGTCCCACCCTGTGTGCAGCCAACAACGGCACCATTAAGACTTCAGGCAAGAGCCACGTCCCTATATGTTTCAGCGACATGACTTTCAATTGGTCATTCACACTGGCATCCGTGGTTAAGCCTGTTCTGGGCACAGATTTCCTGCGTGCACACTGTCTATTATTGGTAGACCTCCAGGGCAGATGACCGGTCCACTCAGAGACATCCCAAACAGTACCCCTCAGCATGTCTAACAAGCCATCCACCCAGCTCGCCTCTGTGGAGACTTTGCACGGCCAATACAGTTGCCTCCTTGCCAGCTATCCCTCCATCCTGTGCCCCCAGTTCACTGTTGCCATGCTGAAGCACGGCATCCAGCTCCACATCGCAACTACAGGTCCGGCCATACACTCCCGAGCCTAACACCTGGCTCCCGACAAGATCAACCTTGCCAAGGAAGAGTTTAAGCGCATGAAAGAATTTGGTATCTCTCCGTTCCATGGGCCTTTCCCCACAACCAGATGCCCAACTCCAATGGCAGTTGGAGACCCTGCAGAGACTACAGATACCTCAATGACACAACGACGCTGACCACTAACTGATCCCTCTCAAACAGGATTTCGCAGCAAACCTTCAAGGCGCACACATCTGCTCCAAGGTAGGCCTGATCCAGGGATACCACCAGATCCCCGTTCACCCAGACGATGTCCAGAAGACCACTACCATCATCCCTTTTGTCCTTTTTGAGTTTTTCTGTATGCTATTCGAGCTAAAGAACACACCCCAGACCTTCCAGCACATCATGGACACAGTCAGCAGAGACTTGCCCTTCCTCTTCATCTACCTGGATGATATCCTGGTAGTGAGGAAGACTCTTGAAGAGTACATCGCACACCTCTGCCAGCTTTTTGACCAGCTGGCTGAGTTCGGCCTCACTATTAACCTGGCGAAGTTCCAGTTCAGCCTCAAGGAAATTGACTTCTTTACCTGACCAGGTGAAGTCTATACGACAGTTCGCCAGACCCATGACTCTGAAAGGCTGCAAGAATTCATGGATATGGCAAACTTCTACAACAGGTTCATCCCTGCAGTTGCCAGCATCATGCATCCACTCCTTTGCATTATTGTCAGTCTCCAAGAGAGATATCAAGTGGACTGATGAGGCGGAGGCCGCATTCCAGAAAACCAAAGGGGCCATGACTGCCACAATGATACTTGTCCACCCACACACGGATGTGCCCACAGTCCTTATTGTTGATGCATCCAACACAGTGATGGGCATTGTCCTGGAAAAGTTCGTGGACAACACTTGGAGGCCCCTCCTCTATTTCAGTCATCACCTACGAGCGCCTGAACTGAAGTACAGCACGTTTGACAGAGAGCTGCTAGCCCTCTACCTCATTGTTCATCATTTCTGCTACTTCTTGGAGTGGTGGCCTTTCACAGTCTACATGGACCACAAGCCATGTTTGCTTTCTCCAAATCCTCCGACCCATGATCCGCCCGCCACTAGTGGAACTTATCCTACGTCTTGGAGTTCACCACCTCCATCCACCACTTCTTGGCAAAAGAGAACATAATCGGTGACATACTCTCCAGGCCAGCTCTTCACGCCCTGCCTCATGGCATCAGCTACCACGAACTGGCTTGAGCCCATCAGGATGATCCAAAGACCCACAGCTTCAGGACGCGATCATGAGTCCGCAGCTCTGGGATGTCCCACTGGACACCAACAGTGTGACTTTACTCTGCAAAATCTCCACCGGCCAACCCCAACCAATCATCCCTGCCCAATGGAGATGAACAGTTTTTGACATGCGACACGGCCTTTCCCATCCCTCAGATGATATTCTCCTGATTTGTCTATCACAGGCTGCGCAAGCAGGTCACAGAGTGGTCAAAAACTTGCACAAACTGCCAGACTGTGAAGGTTCAGCAGTGCACCAAGCCCCGCCTCCAACAGTTTGACACACTGACTCACAGGTTCCAGCATGTCCACCTTGACATAGTGGGCCCCTTGCCAGTCTCCTGAGAGTCGTGCTACTTGCTCACAATGGTGGACAGGTTCACCCAGTGGACAGAGGCTGTCCCCATCACCAACACCAATTGTTGCACCCAAATTTTCATCTCTGCCTGTGAATCCCACTTTGGAGTTCCAATGCATTCACTTCGGCCCTTTGGAATGAACTCTCCAAACTCTTGGGCACCCAGCTACACCACACCACTACCTACTACCCCAGTCCAACAACTAGTCAAGCGTTTTCATCACCACCTTAAGTCAGCACTGATGGCATGGATAGAGAGGCCAAACTGGGTGGATGAATTATCGTGGGTCCTCCTCCTCCGCACAAAGCCAAAGGACGACCTCAAGATCTCTTCAGCAGAGTTGGTCCACAGTGAACCCCCAGCAGTCCCAGACTAATTCCTGCCTTCATAACCAGGGCAAAATTCTGGTACCACGATTGTATTGGAAAGACTGAGAGACAAACTAGGATCACTTGTACCACCACCACCATCATGACACTGCCACCCACCCTCTGCTTACCCCACAGGTTTAGACACCTGCGACTATGTGTTCGTGCAAAGGGCAAACACAGGCCACCCCTCCAGCGTTGCTACGTGACCCTACAAGGTGCTCCAGTGTAATAGATTTACTTTCACGCTTGACACAGGGGGCAGAGAGGAATTTCCACCCTGGTCTGCCTTAAACCAGCACACTTGGACTTGTCAGAACTGGTAAAGGTCCCAACACCAGCACGTAAAGGCCAGCCACTGAGGCAGCAGACTTCACCCACGACACGTAGTGATACCACTCGTGCCAGTTCTTGGGGGTGGGGGTAGGGGTTGTGTGAAGCTGCACATAATTGCAAAGGTGAACCAGCCCCCTTTGTCACGCTGTGGCAAATATGGCATCATGGGTCTTTCTCTTTTGGTTCAGACGTGAGTTCCGGTGCACGAGAGGCAGGCTCCGGGTGGCCTTAAAGGTTGCAGCGTGAACTTCAAAGTAAATCATTTGTGCTAAACGAGCTCACATCCTGCTGTCTCAGTTCTTCCACTGCGCTCACCCACAACAGGTCCAAAACACCAATGGCCATCATGAAGAAAGCACATCACCATCTCCACTTCCTCAAGAGTTTGTGGAGATTTGGTTTGACACCAGAAACACAGGAAAGTTTCTACATAGGTGTGGTAGAAAGTATGCTTACTGACTGCATCGCGGTCTGGTAGGAGGACACCAATACCCCTGAGCATAAAGCCTGGTAAAAGGTAGTGGACACAACCCCAGACATCACAGGCAAAACCCCCCCCCCACATGTACATCGCATCTACGTGGAATGCTGCCATCAGAGAGCAGCATCAATCTTCAAGGAGCCACATCACATTGTAGCACAGTGATGTAAATCTCAATGTCAATCTAGGTGGTATGGTTAACATAAATAACAGTTAGTGAAGTGCTATTCAGTGCTAGCAACCCAGGTATGAATCCCTTGCTGTCTAAGGAGTTTGTAAATTCTCCCCGTGTCTGCCTGGGTTTCCTCTGGGTGTTCTGGTTTCCTCCCACCCTTCAAAACATAAAGGATTTATAGGTTAATTGTGTGTAAATTTGGTGGTCCGTGCTCATGGGCCGGAAGGGCCTGTTATTGTGCCACAAACCTAGATGAAAATTTAAAAAGAGAAACACCCAGAACATGCTCTGTTTTCATTGCTGCCATCAGAGAAGAGGTATCGGTGCCACAAGACTCGCACCACCAGGTTCAGGAACAGCTGCTACCCCTCCACCATCAGACTCCTCAACAACAAACTCAATCAAGGACTCATTTAAGGACTCTTACTCGTGCATTTTACTGTTTGTTTTTCTCCTCTGTATAGCACAGTCAGTTTACATTTCTTTATTTTTCACTTGTGAACATTGAGTCCACTTCCATAATCTTCATAACAACCTCAAATGGGCACAAGTGGAAATTAAACCAAGCAAATCTCCCAGTATTTCCACTGTCAAGGGCAGGTTTGCAGAGAAACCAATCAAACCCATCGGACGTTGGTATAATGTGACCCTAAAAGACACTGAGTAGGTTGACCAACTCAGGCAGTATATAATCGGCGGCCTGAAGCAAATTGACAACACTGCTCTCCCAAGGAAGCTAAAGGTGTGATGCCTGCATTTCAGCCTTTTACCACAACTCGTGGCCATCAACAATATATGAAGCATCTCCCTCAAATGTTAGGAAAATGGAGAGACTGATTAGCTGACAAACAAGGAAGTGGCTCGGGCTACCCAGAAGTCTTAGAGTCTGCTGCAGTGGTACAGAAGGCAAAATCAGCACTATGACCCTGGGACATAGTGGAGGGGGCTTTAGCTTTGAAACAAAAAGGCAGAAGACAAGCCCATCTGAACATAAGCAACTAGTGGTAGGGGAAGTGCACCAACAGAAGAAGCAACCAAGTTTGTTAAAGCCATTTCTCAACCAAAACAAGGACAATGGACAAAATGGGAGAACACTGAAAGAAGGACACTAACATGGAAGGACAATGGAATAAGGAATAAAAGAGAACATGCTTTATCATCAGAGCCACATATGATGTCCTTCTCTCTCCCACTAACCTACATCTGTGATTGGGAGAGGACCCAGACCCCTCTGCACAGTTCCTGCTACCCTCAAGCTCCTTGTGGTTGGATGCAATGTCAGTATCACCCAAGGCCAGTGTACCTGGAAACACAATCAAGTGATGAGATGTCTAACAGTCGAACTCGAAGGAACTGTTGTCTATATCAATGGTCTGGATGATAATATGGTGAATTGGATAAGCAAGTTTGTTGATGACACTAAGATAGGAGGCATTGTGGTCAGTGAGAAAGATTTTAAAAGCTTTCAGGGGGATCTGGACCAATTGAGAGAATGGGCCAAAAAATGGCAGATGGAATTTAATGCAGACAAATGTAAGGTGATGCATTTTGGAAGGACAAACTAAGTTAGGAGATATATAGTCAATAGTTCGGCGCTGAGGAGTGTGGAGGAGCAGAGAGATCTGGGAACACAGATACTTTGTTCCCTGCAGGTGGTGTCACATGTGGTCAGGGTTGTAAAGAAAAATTTTGACATCTTAGCGTTTATAAATCAAAGTATTGAGTACAGGAGTTGGGATGTTAAGTTAAAGTTGTTTAATTTGGTGAGGCCAAATTTGGAACATTGCATGAAGTTCTGGGTGCCTAACTACAGGAAGAACATCACTAAGATTGAAAGAGTGAAGAGAAGATTTACTAGGATGTTGCTGGGTCTTCAGGAGTTGAGTTACAGGGAAATATTAAACAGGTTAGAATTTTATTCTTTGAAGTGAAGAATGAAGGGAGATTAATCGAGATTTACAAGATTGTGAGAGGTACAGACAGCATGGATGTGAATAGGCTTTTTCCACTTAGATTTGGTGAGATAAATATGAGGTCATAGTTTTAAGCTGAAGGGGGAAAGATGTAAGGGGAACATTAGGGGGAAGTTCTTCACTCAGAGAGTGGTGTGAATGTGGAATGAGCTGCCATCTAATGTGGTGAATGTGGGCTCAATTGTGTGTTTTAAGAATAAATTGGATAGATACATGGATGGGATAGGCCTGGATGAGGTCAGTGGGACTAGAGGAGCTGGGTGGTCTGTTTTCTGTGCTGTAGTATTTTATGATTCTATGAAAAAGAACTTTGAATGCCTTGCCATCAAATACCCAGAACCCAGACACCCTCCCATGCCTAATACCTTTTATTCAAGAGGGAGTAAGTCACAGGAACCACTCCTCCTCACTCTGAAACATAGGCCAGAGACTTTGTAGACGTTGGCCAGTGACTCACCTTTCCACCAGAAATTGCCAGCACAAACCTGAGACCAGATCTAGTACTTTGGTCCAGCTCATGGTAGATTGTCTTCATTACTGAGCTGGCAGTTCTTTGGAAGGGTACCTTAAATGAGGTGCAAGGATAGAAGACATTACATTACACTAATCTTGCGACAGAAGTAGGCTGGAAAGTGAGGGTGTGGCTGGTTGAAATTGATTGCAGAGGATTTGTTGCCAAATCCATGACCAAACTTCTGAAGTAAGTAGGAATCTCAAGACAGATGCTCAGAAAGACAATTACCATATATTTCAGCGTATAAGTTGACCCCCTTCTTCAGGCTCCTTTTATGGGTTTTATGGCATATCTGGTGTATTAGTCAACCCCATTTTCTGGCTGCCTGAGCTGCCCTGTTAACAGGCATATAAGTCGACCCCCAAAGATTGTGATGCCTGAAATGGGCCATTGACCGGCGAACACATTGACCTCCAAAGATCACGTAGGTTGATCTGCTGGGTGTTGGCTGGAGGTGATTGCTATCGCGGAGGGTCTATTGAAACAATGCAGTATGTGACAAAAATATGAAGCAATTTTAAGTTGAACATGATAGAAATGGCCATGAAAACTAATTGTGCTGCTGCAAGAAAATTTGATGTGCATGAGAAGTTGGTAAGAGATGGAGAAAGAAATAAGAGACAAAGAATAATACCCAAAAAGACAATATTTGATGAGAAGAGGAATCACTCATTGGCCAGAGTCGGAAAATCATGTTACAGAAGAAAACCAATAATAAAATTCCCAGCGGTATTTTTGTACATTTTCATGAAAAAGGATGGATGGATGAAAATGGTGTAAAACTGTGGATGGACAATGTGTGGAACAGGCGGCCAATGGGTTAACACAAAGAATGGAATTTGCCAGTCTGGGATAGGTTTTGTAGCCACTTAACTGAGACTAAAAGTAGATTAGTTCTACATGGCAGTTATCCCGGGTGGTTTGACATCTATATTGCAACCTCTCGATGTCTGCTTGAACAAGCCATTCAAAGATCATGTGCGCGAGGAATGGAATACATGGTTGTTGAGTGCGGAGACGTAGTTTACCAAAGGTGGGGTAATGGGTGCTGCTTCACTTGATATGCTGTGTAACTTCCTACTCAAGGTATGGGACAAATTTAAAGCAGAGACAGTGATAGTATCATTTAAAAAGCATGGAAGAACAAGGCTGGAAAATGAGGGTGAAGCTGAAACCGCCTCATCAGATACAGACTGGGATCCATGTGATGACTGTTTATACAGTGAGAGTATGGATATGTTTGCTGACATCTTTGCTTCAGACAATGATAGTGAGAGTGATTTTGAAGGGTTCTAAATGTGTTGTTTTCATTAAAAATCTGAATGAAAATCTGTCGCAGTTGGGTTTTTTTTTTGTTTTTCAGGGTCAACATATGCTGAATCAGTTTGTCAAGGGTCGACTTATACGCCAGATCAGCACAGATTGGATTTTGAGCCAAATTTAAGAGCTCAAAAATATATCCGGCATATAAGTTGACCCCCATTTTTTTGAGAGGTTTTTTTGTTTCACTACTTGACATATGCCAAAATATATGATAAATCCCTACCCGACTCAAGAGGAGAACAATTATGGGGCACACACCCAGGTCTGATCACCCTGTGGTGGGCCTGTCTTGGCAGAGGGTGTCTTGTGTTTAAAAGGCCAAATCATACCCGGGAAAAGAACTGAAGCTGAGTCTGATAACGGATATTATTCCCTAGTGGTCATCCTCCATTAGTGTAACTGAGGCAACCAACCATACTAAGAGAAGATCAATCTAACCAATACTGAAACAGCAGGGTTTGTAACACCTCGTGCTATTTACCAACCATATATATGTACATTGTGTACAAGTTTTTTTTTTGTTGTACACCAATAAGTAATAATTCTGCCTACAGGAAAAGGAATCTCAGGGTTGTATGTGATGTCATGTATTTATGTCTGAAATATAACATTGCCTTCGCCCGGACCGGGGCCGGGGCCGCTGCTGCTCTCCCTGTGCCTGGACTGGGGCCGCCGCCTCCCACTCCCTGTCCGGACCGGGGCCTCCGTCTGCCTCACTCGACCAAGGCCGGGGCCGCCGTCTCCCCCTTGCTCCTGCCCGTATTCGGGGCCGCCGCCGTCTACCCTTCGCCCGGACCGGGGCCGGGGCCGCCGCTGCTCTCCCTGTGCCCGGACTGGGGCCGCCGCCTCCCCCTTGCTCCTGCCCGTATCGGGGCCGCCGCCGTCTACCCTTCGCCCGGACCGGGGCCGGGGCCGCCGCTGCTCTCCCTGTGCCCGGACTGGGGCCGCCGCCTCCCCCTTGCTCCTGCCCGTATCGGGGCCGCCGCCGTCTACCCTTCGCCCGGACCGGGGCCGGGGCCGCTGCTGCTCTCCCTGTGCCTGGACTGGGGCCGCCGCCTCCCCCTTGCTCCTGCCCGTATCGGGGTCGCCGCCGTCTACCCTTCGCCCGGACCGGGGCCGGGGCCGCTGCTGCTCTCCCTGTGCCCGGACTGGGGCCGCCGTCTCCCCCTTGCTCCTGCCCGGATCGGGGCCGCCGCCGTCTACCCTTCGCCCGGACCGGGGCCGGGGCCGCTGCTGCTCTCCCTGTGCCTGGACTGGACTGATGCCGCTTTAGTTGCCCATTCAGAGCCAGCTCTTCAGCGCTTGACGTCCTGCTTTGCGGAAACTGCCAAAATGTTTGGCCTGGAAGTCAGCCTGAAGAAAACTGAGGTCCTCCATCAGCCAGCTCCCCACCATGATTACCAGCCCCCCCACATCTCCATCGGGCACACAAAACTCAAAACGGTCAACCAGTTTACCTATCTCGGCTGCACCATTTCATCAGATGCAAGGATCGACAATGAGATAGACAACAGACTCGCCAAGGCAAATAGCGCCTTTGGAAGACTACACAAAAGAGTCTGGAAAAACAACCAACTGAAAAACCTCACAAAGATAAGCGTATACAGAGCCGTTGTCATACCCACACTCCTGTTCGGCTCCGAATCATGGGTCCTCTACCGGCACCACCTACGGCTCCTAGAACGCTTCCACCAGCGTTGTCTCCGCTCCATCCTCAACATCCATTGGAGCGCTCACACCCCTAACGTCGAGGTACTCGAGATGGCAGAGGTCGACAGCATCGAGTCCACGCTGCTGAAGATCCAGCTGCGCTGGATGGGTCACGTCTCCAGAATGGAGGACCATCGCCTTCCCAAGATCGTATTATATGGCGAGCTCTCCACTGGCCACCGTGACAGAGGTGCACCAAAGAAAAGGTACAAGGACTGCCTAAAGAAATCTCTTGGTGCCTGCCACATTGACCACCGCCAGTGGGCTGATAACGCCTCAAACCGTGCATCTTGGCGCCTCACAGTTTGGCGGGCAGCAGCCTCCTTTGAAGAAGACCGCAGAGCCCACCTCACTGACAAAAGGCAAAGGAGGAAAAACCCAACACCCAACCCCAACCAACCAATTTTCCCTTGCAACCGCTGCAATCATGTCTGCCTGTCCCGCATCGGACTGGTCAGCCACAAACGAGCCTGCAGCTGACGTGGACTTTTTACCCCCTCCATAAATCTTCGTCCGCGAAGCCAAGCCAAAGAAAAATAACATTGCCTTCAGATTTCAGTTTTATTGTCAGTACATACATGACATCACATAACCCTGAGATTCTTTTTCCTGCAGGTGAGGGAGAATTACCACTAATCGGTAGTGCAAAAAATAAACTGTACACAATGTATACATGTAAACAAATAAAGAACTATAAACAGATAACAAATGTAAACAAACTAACTGTGCAATACAGAGAGAACAAAAGAAAATCAAAAAGGTGCACAAGTAAGAGTCTTTAAATGAGTCTGTTGTTGAGGAGTCTGATGGTGGATGGGTAGCAGCTATTCCTGAACTGGATGGTGAAAGTCTTGTATACCTATACCTCTTTCCTGATGGCAGCAGCAAGAACAGAGTGTGTGCTGAGTGGTGAGGGTCTTTGATAATTGTTGCTGCCCTCTGATGTCAGCATTCCCTGTAGATTTTCTCGTTAGTGGGGAGGGTTTTGCCTGTGATGTCCTGAGTTGTCTACTACGTTTTTCAGGGCTTTACGCTCAGGGATAGTGGTGTCACTATACCAGACCATGATGCAGCCGGTCAGCACATTTTCCACCACACCTCTATGGAAATTTTCAAGGTTTTCTGGTGTCATATCAAACCTCCGCAAACTCCTGAGGAAGTAGATGTGCTTTCTTCATGATGCTGTTAGTGTGTTGGGTCCAGGAAAGATTCTCCGAGATAGGGACTCCTAAGAACTTAAATTTGCTCACCCTCTCCATCTCTGATCTCCTAATGATCATTGGATTGTACACCTCTGTTTTTCCCTTCCTGAAGTTAACAATCAGTTCCTTAATTTTGGTGACACCGTTCAGCCAAGTTTTCAATCTCCCTCCTGAATGCAGGATCATCACTTTACTTTATACATCCCACTACCATGGTATCGTTGGCAAATTCATAAATGGTGTTATTGTCGATCTGAGCCACACAGTTGTAGGTGTAAAGTGAGTAGAGCAGGGGCTAAGAATGCAGCCCTATGGTGCTCTGGAGATTGTGGAGATGTTCTTAACAATCCTCACTGTTAGTGGTCTTGAGGTGAGGAAATCCATGATCCATTTACACAGTGGGGTGTTGAGTCCCAGGTCTTTGAGTTTACATCAGTTTTGAGGGGATGCCAAACTGTAGTCAATACAGAGCATCCTGATGAATGCATGTTTATTGTCTGGGTGTTCCAGGGCTTTATTTATGTAGAGCCAGTGAGATGGCATCCAACATAGACCTGTTTTTACAATAGGCGAACTGGAACGTATCCATGTCACCGCTCAGACAGGAGACTTTCAAAACACTTCATCACTGTTGATGTAAGTGTTACTGGTTGATAGTCATTAAGGCAAGTAAACCCCCCCACCACCCCCCCAGCAGTATCCAGACTGATATATTTGTTGCTGAGAGGAATGGCCACTGTGGTACCCTGCACTGCCTGCCTAATTCCTTTCCCTCTCCTGACTGTCACCTAGCTAATTTCTTCCTGCTTCCTCGGGGTGATTGGATCCCTGTAACTCCTGTCTATCACCCCCTCAACCTCTCAAATGATCCAGCTCCAGCTTCAATTCCATCTGTAAGGAGCTGCATTTGGATGAACGTCTGTCAGATGAAGTCATCAGCATTAATGTTGGCTTCCCTGACAAATCACATTCTGCAAGAAGAGCATCTCCCTGCTCTGGGTGTCATTCCCTATTAAGAGGAAGGAGTAAGAAAAACCTGTCCTCACCACTATTCTTCACCTCAGCCTCTACTCACTGAAACCTCTTAAACCAAAGCCTCAAGATCCTACTCCTACACTGGCTACTAATACACTGGCCCTTCTGCTTGACCATTGGCTATAGCTAATCATCCAATGGAGAAATTTAAATGAGCACCTACCTCTCCCGCTGCTCTTTAACAGCTCCTCCTCTCGTTCATAGTACTGCACCCGCAATCCCCAGCCAGATTTAAGTAGTGAACTACCCAACAAAATTGTTAAAAAGCCCTTCGTTAAATACAGGATAAAGCTTCCCATGATGTCCTTCATAAATTCCATTTCTTTCAGATATTTCCGCAATCAACTCGCCTGTTGATTTTCTGATAACATTAATTTGTTTAATATAAAGAAAGGAGAAATACTATCAAGTATGTTCAAGAACAGTTTTATTTCTCTGTTCCCCATCTTCTATAATCTTCTGAACCAATGAGCAAACATGAAGTGTTAGCTGCCAATATTACTTTTCACCAGTCTTCCTGGCATGAGTAGACCATCTGCTTACTACGGAGTAACTTTTGCAGTAAATATAACAAAGACATGATGAGGTTACCTACTCTATTTTCTCTAATTTACAGCCGTCGTCCTTAATCGCAGTGCACAGATGTTTCATGCCAAGGTCACCAATCTTATTGCACCCAAGATCCAGATTTTTCAATGACTGGTTGGCTTTAAGGGCAAGGAAAAGTTCCTCACAGCAGCAGTGTGTAAAATCATTGCACCACAACCTGCACACATCAGAAAGATACTGTAAAATTATAATTTAATACAGTTAGTACAGTTAATTTAATACAGTTAATACAGCATTATCAAAGCAACAGCCACCTACCTCAAGGTCTCAATCTCACACTCAGAGTCCTTCAATGCTACACAAAGTTGTTTCACTCCTGTATCTTTCAGTTGGTTATATTTCAGGTCTAATGTTTTCAGAATCCGATTCGTTCTTAAAATTGAAATCAAGCCTTCACTACACTGTCCTGTGAGATCATTCCTACTAAGACTGAATGATACAGAATTTATTGAAGTAATCATTCAGAATTCAAAATTCAGAAACCAATTTTTCTTAACAGCCACACATATAAAAAAAAATCACAACATTATTAATTTTTTCTTATGTGCAATTAGCAGTGCATCTAGTTACACATTAAATAATTGAATAACATAGCCCAGGAAAAGGCAATTCAGCCATTAAATCAACATTAACATTAACAGCCTATCTTGATGAGAAGTTTTGCATTTTGTCACCATTATGGAAATGCAATCAAGTTCTTCACTCAGAAGAGCAGTAGAAAGTGTCTGGTTCAGAGTAAAGGCTTATCAAACTGCATCATCAAGAAATTCCAAGTCAAGTCGAGCAAATATTTGTATTGATGTTGTGTCAAACATTCTCCAGCTTCTGCTGCCTCTAACCTTGCACAAAGTATTTTACAGAAGCAATATCAAAACAAAATTTGACAATAAACTATTGTCATTGAAGGAGATAATAGGACAGATCACCAAAGGCATGGCCAGAGGAAATCCTCTCACTGGAGATGGAGGGGAGAATCCTGAGCTTTGTGCCCTGGACGATGGATGCAGACACAAGTAGTAGAGTCATTGGAAATGATCAAGAAGCAGGAGTAAAGCAATTCAAAAGATTATGGATTTATTGGTACAAAAACAGCTTCTTCTCCTCTGCCATCAGATGTTCGAACAGACAATGAACCACAGTCTCAGCCTGACTTTCTCTTTTTGCACTTATTTAATTATTTTTAAAATGCCATTTGTTGTATTATTTTCACCTGTGATGCTGCCACAAAACAAGTTTTGTGACATGTTTATAACAATAAATTCTGATTCTGTTTTTGATGGTTACAAGATAAAGCAGGACAAGGAGGGATCTGAAATTGAGCACTGGAATGAGCACAGACTTGTTGGATGTGAAGTATAAAAGACCTTCCCATCAAATAAACTCGATTTGATAGCTGAGTGGCAGCAAATTAACAGGAAAACTTTGGAGAACCTTAAAAAGGTTTAGAGAAGCAGCCTTACATTAGTGTCTGTAGCCTGCAGCTTGAGTTCATCAGTGCAGCAGCCAACCTTTTCAGGCCCAAATTTCCCAACTTGTTATTGATCAAGCTGGAACGTAAATAAAAACAAATTAATATAGGCACAGAACAAATGTCTTGATTCATGCATGGCCTATAATCACTGACAAGCATTACAAAAATGAGCCCTTTGGCCCATTGGGTCCAGAGTGATTTCCAAACATCTATCTACATGAATCTTACTCAATTCCCACTATAATCTTGCTATATTCCCCTCAAATCCTTCCGGATTCTGTCACTCACCAACATACTAGAGACAACTTATAGTGACAATTAACCTGCCAATCCACATGTGTTTGGGATGTGGAGCACCCAAGGACACCTGCACAGAGGATGTGTAACCTCCAGATGGATGACACTGGGAGTCACAATTTAGCCAGGATTACTTGGACTGTGAGAAAGAAGCTTTCCTGAATGCTCTACTGTTTCCCAATTATCCTCAATGAAATGCAATCATTTTTGATTCATTGCATAATTTGCCTGTTTATAATTTTATGATCATGAAAGTTTGGATCCTTTACCACTGTTGCTTCTTCATGGATAAATGGTAAATAAAAGACCCAGATGTAACAATAAGATTATGGGAGTGGACTTCTAAATTTACAGTATAAATGTTCCTCAGTATACTGACAAGGTCCAAGAGTTAAGCAGGTACATCTCTGATTTTAATAATGTCAAAAACTGAAATTATTAATTAATTTCCTCTTCATAACATCAATAGAAATGTATATTTTACCTGCGAAAGAATTTCCATCCCAGTTCCTTGGGTTGTGATTTTAGCATTGTTTATAATCTTTTGAGATTATTCAGATTATTAAGCAACCAGTAGATCATAGATAATTACAGCACAATACAGGCCTTTTGTTCCACAATGCTGTGCTGACCTATATCAACCCACTCAGCAATCTAAACCTTACCTACCTCACACCCATAACTCTCCATGCTTCTTACACCCATGTGCTTGTCTAAGAGTCATTTAAATGTTCCTATTGTACCCATCTCCATCACTATACCTGACGATACATTCCAAACATCCTCTAGTCTCTGTGACCTTTCTCCGCTCACCATATACAGGTGTCCTCTGCTATTTGCTACTGTTGCCCCAGGGAGAAAGGTCCACCATCTATGCTCTCATTGTCACCTCGTCCTTCTTGTCTCCAAAGAGAAAAGCCCTGGCTTCGTTTACTTGACCTCAAAATGCAGGATCTCCAAACCAGGCAACATCCTGGTATATCTCAGCACCCTCACCAAAGCTTCCTCATCCTTCCTGAAATGAGGCAACTGGGGCTGAGCAAATGTGGCCTAACCGGTTTTATCGATCTGCAATGTTACCTCATGGCTTTTGAATTCAATCCCCCAACTAATGAAGGCCAGCATAACATAAGCCTTCTTAACTCCTCTATCAACCTGAACAGCAACCTTGAGAGATGTATGGATTTGGAGCCCAATATTTTTCACACTGTCATGAACCAAGTAATTCACATTCAAGTTCAACCTTCCAAAATGCATTGCCCCACACTTATCTAGATTGAACTCCATCTGCCACTTCTCTGCCCAAATCTGCACTTCCATCTATATTAGAGGTCTCCAAAGTGGTTGATATCAACTCTCCGGGGTCAATAGGACCATCCAGGGGGTCGATAAATGCCAGAGGGTCAAAAGGGGGTCAATAACTCTGGGGGTGGGGATAACACCAGTGGGGGGATGATTTAAAATAGTGCCCCACCCCCAAACCACACCCCCCATGCCTGGTTCAGCATAGCTGCCATGACTTGCCATGAATCTTCAAGTGTTTCCATCACATTTCCCCCTCATTGCACGTGCCAGCAAACCATGAATGGCCTGCTGTCCCCAGGACACTGCATTTAACAGGTAAGTGCCCTTTCTGCCCCTTAATTTGTCCTCCATTTGGGGGTGTAGGGCCTGCAACCCCAAATGGACATCGAACTCAAGGTGGTGCCGGACCAAAGACCAAGGGCTCAAAAGCCTAGCTCAAATGTCCAGCTTAAAATTGGACATCTGGCCTCCTTACCCAGCATCCCCAGTCCAGCACCTCCCCCCCCTGCTGTCCAGCACCCTCCCCATCCAGCTCCACCCAGTCCAACCCTCCCCCATCTGATCCCCACTGTCCACACTCCCCCACCCAATCCAGCCACCACCAGACTCTAACTCCACCCCACCCCCCACCATCCAGCACTGGAATTCCATGTCTGGGGGTCGAGGAGGGACCATGAAGTCCCTGAAAGGATCAATGGTCTAAAAAGTTTATTATCTTAGACTTTCCACTGAATAATCCTCAAAAACTTTCATAAGTCAGATCAAATGCATTCAGTTCAAAATATTAAAAAGAAACAGTAATTCTTTCAAAGTTCATCTAAAATCAAGAGTTCACATGGAACTTTCATTATAAAATGTACCAACTGGCTGTTGTTTGGAATGACTGAGTCAGACATGGTAGGATCAGCCTTGGGCAAGAACCCAGCATTCCATGGTCAGGAAATAAGACATATCAGCCTGGAAATAGTGGGTTTAGCTTTGGTTTTCTTACAGCTATAAAACCTCAACACATTTATTCATCTGGAAGTTATTGAGATTGAAGTTAGGGAGTGTTAGCAACTAGTCTGTGTGTTACTGAACTTCAATGATTTCATCTAAATTTGCCAAGCAATTGCACATAAAATTACTTATCTCCAATATCCTCCCCTTCCTAGAAATGCAGAACTCACTGAGGGACAGTTTCTGTGCAGAGTTGGTGTCCTACAGATGGTCAGGAAAGCATCTATTCTATATGAGTGGACATAGTCAATGTCCACCAATTCATTTTTCCCTTGAGAAATTGGGGGGGGGAGTCACAGCTGACCCAGACCGTACCTCCCAACCTACTCACATGCAGTTTCCAACATTAATGCTGCCCACTGAGTCTAATGTTGGTGCTGCACCAGTGCATCAGCTAAGGTCAAATAACTAGACATTCAATGGGCAAAGAACGACTCCCCATGCTCAGTAAAATACTCTGCAGTGAAGTAGCACATAATGAGATTCAGATTGGTTTACTGCTTCTTTTTAAATGTTCTTCTTCCTTTATTTTTGAATGATATTCTTCCTTCCATTAGTTAAAAGAAGATGCATCTAACTTATTTATTTAAGTCCTGAAATTTTTTTTTGAAAATACAAATAGGTAAAGTCTGAAATAAATATTGAATTCTCGGAAAACTATTCATTTTAATACAACTGACTCTTCCAATTAATATAATAAGCAAATTGACCCACTTCTTTAAATCTTCATCTATTTTATTAAATAATGGAATATAATTTAATTTGTATAAATTTTTCAAATTATTATCAGTACATGTACCTAAATGTTTAATCTATCTGTCCATTTAAATGCTAAATGTTTAATCTTATCTGTCCATTTAAATGGACAATCTTTTCAACATTGTGAGTCCTGCACCAATTCCATTACCTTACTTTTGTCCCAATTTATTTTATATCCTGAAACTTTTCCATATTCTATCAACTGCTTATAAAATCTAGGTAATAATCATTGTAATTGAGTTAAATATACTAACACATCATCTGTGAATAAACTAATCTTATGTTCAATCTGATTTATTACAAATCCTTTCAACTGTTGATTATTACGAATCCTTTGTGCAAGGGATTGTATAGCCAAATCAAACAAAGCTGGTGATAAAGGACATTCCTGTCTACTTGATCTGGTTAAGTTAAATGATTGAGATAGCTTTCCATTATTTATTACTTTAACTTTAGGATTTTTAAATAAAAGTTTAATCCGATTTATAAAACTCAATCCAAAACCAAATTTGCTCAAAACTTTAAAATAAAAAAATCCCATTCTAATCTAATAAAAGGTTTTTCTGTATCTAAAGCCACGTTTTCTTTTGTGCTAAATGAATTACACTTAATAACCTCATTATATTTTCCAAAGTTTGTCTATTTTTAATAAAACCAGTTTGATTCATATTTATCAATTCAGGAAGATAATCATTAATTCTGTTTGCTAATACATTTGCTATAATCAACACTTAACAATGATATAGGTCTACATGGAGCTGGTTTTAATGGATTTCAACTTTTTTAGGGATAACCAAAATTATTGCTGTTGAAAAGGTTTCTGGAAGATTGTGCAAATTACTACCTTCACAAGTAAGGCAATCATTAAATCTTTATAAAATTCAACTGGAAACCTATCTTCTCCTGGAGATTTATTATTTTGTAAACAATTAAGTGCATCATAAACCTTCTGTTCAGTGAGGTTCTCTCTGAAAATGAGCAAGGGCTTTATTAGAAAAATGTTTTTTTTAGATCCTAGGGCATCCTCCAAAGCATCCAAATCAATATGTAGCTCTGTTATCATGGATCATCCAGATCAATATGTAGCTCTGTTATCAGGTATCATCCAGATCAATATGTAGCTCTGTTATCATGTAGCATTCAAATCAATATGTAGCTCTATTTTCATGGATCATCCAGATCAATATGTAGCTCTGTTATCATGTGGCATTCAAATCAATATGTAGCTCTATTATCATGGATCATCCAGATCAATAAATCTGGATTTATCATGTATTTTAGATTTAGATATTAGTTTATTATGGTTAGTAAGGGTTTTTTTTTTGGGGGGGGGGAGGAATTAGTTGTTTTTTAAGGGTTTTTTCTCTTTTTTCTTTCTCATATATTAATCAACATATATTTATAAACTATTATTGTAATTATGATGCATTAATTGCTGTCATATATGTGTTGATTTTAAATAAAATATTCAAAAAGAAGTTACATGTATACAAAACCTTTTAGAACTGCCATATAAACTAAATAATCCTTTTATTAACTATTCCAGTGATGGCTAAATATTAGCTTTTCCTTAAATAGCATCATTGACTTAATTTCATATTCCCATGGTCATGCACTGGATTACTCACTGAAATCTTTTGACTGGAATTCTGAATTTATCAGAACTGCTACTGAGGTGAGAGACATGATTAAACCATAACTAGCATCTGGTTCTTTTGTGCTTTTAAGAGTAATTCATAAATGGTTTACATTTCAAATTCCATCTTACCATAATTCCTTGATTTGATTTTTAGTTGATAGCAGTAGAGCACTGATGGAACCAATCATTTCTTCATCCATAATTCTGCCTGTTAAACTGGAGTTAAAAGGACAGGCCAAATAAATGAAATAACCTTCAGAAAAGAGCAGCAAAGTACACTGGCTCCTAATTTTTCTCTTCTGCATGTGGCTTTTCTTATTAATAGTTTGATGTCTGGACCAATGGAAGATGTTGAAGCACTGTTATATTTAACTTGTTCTGTCCAACTGCTCAGTTATTTGTTGTAATAAAATGATATCTGCATTCATATTCTCAGTCCAGTCTGTGGTTCAGCTCATCCATCTCAGGACATCAATCTCAATGTTCGACTCAGCAGCAGAGCTCACCTGACCCTGTGTACCATCTTCACCCAGAATGTGAAGGTACTACTAGATCATGGGTAACAGAAAGGCAAGACTGGCTGCTCAATATTTTTGGGTTCAGAGGGTACAGATGTAGAGATAAAAGGGGATGTGGCTGCATTTTTCATTAGGAAGAACATCCTGGTGATACTCAGGATAGTTCTGGAGGATCATGCAGTGAAATTACAGTAAAACTAAGAAGGTGTTGATTGCTTTCCTGTTCCCAATAGTCAGCAGGAATTAGAGAAACATGTGAAGAATGCTGATGGCTGCGTAAATCAGTGGATTATAATAGGTGATTCTATTACAATTGAAAGTAAGTGATTTCAATTTCCTAATATTGGGACTGATTTGATACAAAGGGTTTGAAAAGGGCAGAATTTGTTAAGTGTGTCCAGGAAAGTTTTCAAAAGCAATTAATGTCCCAACTGGATAGGAGGAAACACTGGACTTCCCATTGGGAAATAAGGCTGGGGAAGTGATTGGAGTGTCAGTGGGCAAACATTTTGGCACTAGTGACCATAGTTATAAAATAGTTGTGAAAAGAGAGAGTACTGGTCCACAAGATAAAGTTCTATATGTCATGAGGCTAATTTTGATGACAGGAACTTGAAAAGATTAATTAGAAAAGGAGGTGAAGAGCAACTGCCAATGGGGAGACTTTTAAAAATGAGTTTGGGAGTGTGCAGGCAGGATGCATTCCTTTACAGTGAAGGGCAATTCTGGCAGAATTAGCACACCGTTGTACAAGGGTAATTGAGGCTCAAGTCAGGCAAACGAGAGGCATGTGTCAGGTAGAGGTAGTTGGGATCAAGCCAACCCCTTGACGAATATGAGAGAAATGGTGTTAAGAAGGAAATCAGAAGGATTTAAAGGGATCATACAATATTCTTGGCAGAAGAGGTAACAAGAATCCAAAGTGATTCTGTAAGTACCTCGAGCAAAAGGTTAACAAGTGAAAGAATACATCCCCTTAAGTCATTGAAGTGCAAAACCAAAAGAGATGGGCAAGGTCTTAAATTAATACTTTTCATTTGAATTTACAATGAGACGTAAGGGGATTTGGGAAACAGCAATGTTTTGAAACATGATGACAAAACAAAACAGGAGGTGCTGACCACATTGGGGCACACAAAGGCATATCAGGGTCTGACCAGGATGTTGTGGGAAGCAAGGAAAGACATTACAGAGGCATTTTGAATCTTCCGTAAGACAAGGGTGAAGGGTTGGCTTGATCCCAACTACCTCTACCTGACACATGCCTCTCGTTTGCCTCTCATCAACCTATCCCATCCAACCAACACATCCTCTCCAATCCAGGCTACATCCTCGTAAAACTCTGCACCCTCTCTACAGAATGCACATCCTTCCTGTAGTGAGATGACCAGAACTGGACACAATATTTCAAGTGTGGTCTAACTAAAGTCTAAACTAGCTGAAACATTATCTCACAGCTCTTGAACTCGATCCCAAGGTCAATGAAGGCCAACATCATTATCAATGTGTAACATTTTGAGTAGGCTATGAACATGAATCCCAAGACGCTCTGAGATCAGCTCAGAGTCATCCCATTAACATTGTATTCTGTCTTCAAATTTGACCTACTGTGCAATTTGTGGGTTAATTTTCATCTGCCATTTCACAGCCCAGTTTTTCATCTTATTAATGTCCCTCTGGAACATCTGAAAACCCTCCAAACTATCCACAACACTCACTTTCGTGTGATCTGCAAACTTACTATCCCAGCCTTCCACTTACTCATCCAGGCAATTTATCAAATTCACAAAGAAGGGTCCCAGAACAGATCCCTGTGGAACCCACTGGTCACCGACCTCTATGCAGAATACAAATCATCTACAACCACCGACCTCCTTGGATTCCATGCCTCCTCATTTTTTGAATGGGAACCTTATCAAATGCCTCACAGAAATCTATAAATATAACATCCACTGCTCCATCTTCATCGACATATTTGGTTCCATCCTTGAAGCATTCAATCAGGCTCCTGAGACCCGAACTTCCCATGAAAAAGCCATGCTGACTATTCCTAAATGCTTACAAATCCTGCCTGTCAGCATCTTTTCCAACAGCTTGCTTTCCATTGAAGTGAGACTCGCTAATCTGTAATTTCCTGACTTATCTCTAGTCCCTTTCTGGAACAGGGAAACAACATTTGCAAACCTCCAGTCTGTCTGTCCCCAGAGACAATGCGACGATCATCGCCAGTGGCTCAGCAATCTCCGCCCTTCCTTCCCACAGTAGTCTTGGGTAAATCTCATCTGGTCCTGGCCACTTAATTAAATTCGTGCTTTTCAAAAGCTCCATCATATCCTCTTCCTGAATGTCAACATGTTCAAGCATTTCAGTCCATTTTAAGTCATTTTCACACTTGCCAAGGCCATTATCGCTCTGGTGAATATGGATTCATTCAGGGCCTCCACTATTTCTCCCAACTCTATGCACACATTTCCATCAACACCCCTGATGGGTCCTATCCTCACATGGTGAGTGGCGGATTCGGGTGAGTAGGCTGAAGCCTAGGTTGCCGCAGAGTAAGGGGGCCTGAATCTCTAGGCTTTAGCCATCTCAGTAAAGGGTAAGTGCTTGATTTGTGAAGCCAGTGACTGTGGGCAAGAGTCGGTGTCCGGTGTTAGGGTGACGCACACGACGGTTTCTGGGAGCTGTCCAATTCAGTCAGAGAGCTAGTTTAATGGGAATGTGGAGGATTGGAGGGTAGGGGTTGAATCCTGTCCACTATCTTCAGTATGCTGGATAATAAGGAAGAGTTTAGGAGTGTCCCATGACGAGCATGATACAACCTAGCAGCAGGAACCAAACTACCACTTGACTGCCGGGGTCAGGACTCGGTGGGGGAGGGGGACCTAAACTATTCCTAGCCCATCCAGCACACTGGGCCCTAACAAGTCACTTGCTTTCCAAGGGGACACCATCTATTAAATAATCTGGGACAGCAAACAGCAGGATGTGATGGATAAATCGCGAACAAAATAACTGTGTATCCTCACACAGGGGCTCATTTGCTCACCAGCAGGCAGCAATTATTTATTATATGACCATTTGCGAGATTGTTGACCATGTTCCTTGTCCACAATGAGAGCAGCAGTGTGTCGGGGTCCGCCGGTCCCTGTCAGAGAGATCTCACACCGGCAGTGCCAGCGTCGCTCATGGAGAAGTCTGGAATGACTGATTCAATTGGGCTCTCCGCTATGGGAGTGGAGTGAGTGATCACTTTACTTATTTTATTCATGTTGTTTAAATTATAAACGACAGAACAGATTCTGGAAATTGTAATGAATCCAGAGTTTGTGAGTTGAAATGTTCGAGCATTGGTTGAAAGATGGGGGTATTTCAGGTCACCTTGTGTGTGGCTTGTGCTATAACGTCCACTACTGGAACCCCCATGCTTTTGCTGCCCTTGCCCTTCCATCTTCGTGGAGTGTCGTCGTGGGCTAAAAGATCCTGCTGAAGGAGTATTTTGGAGAAGTGCCTGGAGCCTGCAGAGGATACAAATTCCTAAACTGCTGTTGCCTTGCATCTGTGCTGGAGTCACTGTGGACTGTGGATTGGATGCCAACTAACCAGGCTGATGTGTGCTGTCAATCTTCTGGTGCAGCGGCAAGTTATGTGACGAGTTACACAGTGCATGATTCATACTCTCTAACTCTTGTGCAGAAGATCAAGGCACTGCAATTTCTAATCACTGTTAAACCCCAGTGATGCGGAGTCCATGGCCATGACCATTATACAATTTATAATGGTGAGAGCTAAATTTCTTGGGCAGATTGTGGGTGGGAGGAAGGTGGGGAGTGCAGTGTTGTGCAGCAGAGAGCTGAACAGGGACAAACTGCCCCAAATGCAGCCCTATGTCAGAGCCTGTCAGACCCTATGTCAGAGCCCCACTACCAGCCCAACGCCTTCCCTTCTCATGTGCCCCTCTCTACCGGGCCATTGCCACCCAGCCCATCAATTCTATCTTGCCATCGCCGAGCACAGCTTACACACTCACACCGTGAGTACATACCCCGGCAGATAAATTTAAAATGCACGAGGGGAGGCATCACCCAGGGGCGGGGGGACCTCAGCCTAGGGGTCTAGCTGGTGGCTAATTGGCCACTGACACATGGTTCATCCTCTTGTTCTTCACATTCTTGTGGAATGCCTTGGGGTTTCCTTACTCCTGCTCGCCAAGGCCTTCTTGTGGCCCCTCCTTATTATTTTTGCACTTTTCTAGAATTTGACTGCCTATCTGCTCCTCGATGTTTCTTTTACTATATTGGGGAATCTATGGAATACATCCATTAGGGTATTGCCTGCTTCCTGTCCTGACCTCCACCCACACTAACTCAGTTGTCAATCCCTCCACTACTTCCCCATTTTCTGCAGCCGTGGTAGGATCCCTGATCTGCAATGCCACTCCCCCACCTTATTTTATCGAGTTGGGATAATTCCAGGACCCTCAGGCGATGTCTAATCTACTTACAAAAAATTCCATCGAATAAAAGTACAACCTTTTATTGGTAGTTGTGTTGCAGTGCTAACAAATTCAATAAATATTATTAGAATGGAACGGATAACAAAGAAACCTTAAAATTAAATGTCTTGATTGAGCAGTCAATTGTATTTCTTACATAAACATTTCAGCACTGTTTCATCGAGCAATAAGATACATGATCAGTATGTCAATAGAAAATGTTTCTGCATGTTTCCTTTTCTAAGTTGGATTGAAAATAATATTTATAATCCCTCTATTACAAAAATAAAACAACTGACCTTATTAATTTTGAATAAAAATACTTACATTATTTTTTTAAAATTTTGAACAACAGGTGAAAGTCTTCTCAAGCCAAGTGGTGAAATTCTATATTTGGATAAATCAAATTCTTCCTTGTCCTTCTGTCTATTCAGAATGATGGCAAATGCTGAATAACCAGCAAGTGACAGGCTTTGGGAGGTCAGCACTCCCTGACAGATGGGCTTAATGAATTCTGCCATGACTGATTTGTCATTCAGCTGATTCAGACAGTGAAATAAGGTGATGCATCTTTCTGGATGGATGTCCAGATGCAGCAGTTCCTTAATATAGTTACTGATATTCTGCAAATCATCATCCCATTTCTCTATGTGGGTGAGGAGACCTTGTAAGCATTTCTGAATATTTTCCTTTCCTAACCCACAGAGAAATTGAAGGAAGAGATCCAAGTGGCCGGTGTGACTTTGAATTACCTCATTGCAGGCACTTTTACAAACCTGGAAAAAGGTAGGGTTTGAAAACTTTTCCCAAAAATGTCTCAGAATGCTGGATGACATCAAGTTACGCCTTTCACTGTGATAGGATTGAAAAATATAGAGAGCAGCAAAGTATTCTTGGACCGTAGTGTGAACAAATGAATAGACACGCCTGTGGGAGAGAACAGTATTCTCAATATAATATTCCCTACCAAATCCACTAAAAATGGATGAAGCATCAATATTGAAGGATTTTAAATCTTCCTCAGGAAAGACAAAGGTTTGAGACTTTAGACATTGAAATGCAAGTTTGCCCAGATTCAGAAGTGCCAAGCGATCAGAGTGCAATAACTGAAAGGTTTTCTCAGTCTTTTCCTTTCCATGACCACGATGGTGGTGGTGGTATGTCACTATGACAATTAAAAAGTTGGTATAAACCTCAGTTACTGTGTCATCTTTAAAATGTTCAGCGCAGAGTGACCTGTTTTCTAGAACAGTAGCCAAAATCCAGCAGAAAGCAGGCACATAGCACATCATCCAAAGACTGTTTTTTGTCTTCACCATTGTTAGAATTTTCTCTGTCAGTTCCTTGTCCTGATATTTCCTCAAGAAATATTTTTCCTTTTCTTCATCTTGAAATCCCTGTATTTCTGTCACTCTATCGATGTAAGAGGATGGGATATGGTTCATTGTTGAAGGACGTGTGGTTATCCAAATGGATGCTGAACGAAGCAGATTGCCTTTAATGAGATTTGTCAAAAGTGACTGGAGATTCACAAGTTTTTTGACATCGGAGCACACTGGAGATTTTTCAAACTCCAAAGAAAAATGACTTTCATCCAGCCCATCAAAAATAAAGAGGGAGTGGGCTGAAACCTCGAGATATGTCTCACTCAGCTGCTTCATGTGCGGGTAATGTTGTTGAAGCAGCTGCAAAAGGCTCAACCTTTCTGCAGAGATCAGATTGAGTTCACAAAATTGAAAGAGAAACACAAAATCATACTCCTGGTGAGCGTTCATCATTGCCCAATCAAGGACAAACTTCTTCACATAAATTGTCTTCCCAATGCCCGCAATCCCTTTGGTAATGATTACTCTGAGTGGCCGTTGCCCTTGGGTGGGTCTGAAAATATCTTTAATGTTAGTATGTGTCTTGTCATATCTAGGTAAGCAAGGTTCAATTTCTGTCAGCTCATGCTCTTTATAATTCTTGTTATAGTCTCCATCAGTGACCCAAAGCTCAGCAAATCTCTCAAGGAGGAAAATACGCTCTCCTGCAATGGACGTGTAATCTGTGATGTATTCAAGTTTTTCTTTCAAGAAAGCTTTATGATGGGTTTTAATATTTTCAAATGATTTTTCTGTAAGTAAAACAGAGTAAAGGTTTTAAATTCAACTTATATTCCTTCCAGATAATACTTATGCTGATTGGTGACTCTAGGGGAAGAATCTCTTTTGCTTCTCTTTCTCTCACTGTCAGGTAATGCTCATGGTGAATCTTTATCTGCCTTGTGCCAGACTAAAGGTAATTTTGTGTAATTTCCTGTTTTATTAAATGACCATAAAAGTATTTGGTTTCTGTATCTGGTTAAAAACAGAATGCTGCACAATAAAATTGCCTTGACAGGTTATTTACAGTTCAGAGAAACATGAAAACTGCAGATGCTGAAACCTTGAGGGAGCAAAGAGAGACTCAGCAGGTCAGGCAGCATCCAACATTTTGTGTCAGTACCCTTTTATTGAGATTAAAGTGGAAAAAAGTAGATCAAAAGAGGGAAGAAAATGTGTGGTGGTGGGGGGAAAGGAGCTGGGGAGCTAAGATGTGAAAGGGTATTGGATGGAAGATGCGAGAGATGGGGAGAAAAATTGACCATTGTGGGGAGGGGGAAGGTTAGAAAGAAAAATAAGGATGTGAATAGATAAAGAAGAAATGGAAACAGTGGAACCAGAAAGAGATGAGGGTTTCTGAATTTTTGTTTAAAAATCAATGTTCATGCCTTGGAGTTTAATGCTGTTCAGGAGGACTATGATGTGTTGTGTCTTGAATTTATGTTTAACCTCACCTGTGACATACATGTCTGTGGGGAATTAAAATGGTTATCAACTGGAAATTCCAGCTTGGGTCTACAGAGGGAAGGAGAAGCCACACACTGAGTACTCCAAATGGTTATCAACTGGAAATTCCAGCTTGGGTCTACAGAGGGAAGGAGAAGCCACACACTGAGTACTCCAAATGCCGTAGATTCATTTGAATGAGGTGCATCCAAAACAGTTTCAGCTGCAAGGTCCATCTGTGGCCCAGAACAAAGGTGAAGCAAGGAGCTGTAGGGACTAGTTTTGCACTTTCTGCAATTAATGTGGGAAGTGCCTGAAACAGGGAAGTGGCAGGTGGGAAGTTGGGGGGGGGGGGGGGGGGGCGGCGGGAGGTGGTGGGGAAGGGAGGCAAAATGGACCAGGAAATGTCAGCAAGGTCTTTACTAAATAACTTTTATCCATTCCAAGCACACGGATATTAAAGATACTAAGTTCAGGGAAGGATGTATTGATAGTCTGAAACATGGGAATATTAACAAGCAAAGGTGTCAGATATCTTAGAATAGATGAGGGTAGATAAATCCCCAGGGCTGCAAGGATATCTATCTCAGCATGCTATGGGATTAAAGGAAGAAAATGCTGGCCCCTGATCAAAGGTTTTGCATATTTGTAAGCCAAAGGGAAGTACCAGAAGATGGTAGCTTATGTCCCTTTGCCAGGAAAGCAACGCTAGATAACTGCAGAGTAGTGAGCCAATGGGGCTCTGTTAAGGGTATCAAAAATAAGAGGGCACATTTCAGGTGAGAGGAAGGAGTTTTAAAGGGGATCTGAGGGAAACATTAATCTTACACTGAGGGTAGTTGTTATCTTAAATCGGTTGCTAGAGAGGGAGGTGGTATCGGATACGGATATTATGTTTGAGGCATTTGGAGAGTCACTTGATTAAGCAAGGTATTAAAGCATATGGACCTACAGCAAGGAAATGGGGTGGTGCAAATGGGAAATTGGTCACCATGGCAAGGTGTGCTGAAGGACTGATTTCTGTACTGTATGATTATGTATCAAATCTGTATGTTGCCCAGATCTTGCTTCATCTGTTGATCTGTGGCCTGCTGCGTATTCCAGGGATTTCTGTTCAATTATTAATTTTTATCATATTTTGTGGCAGTATCTGTGATATTTTGCATTTTCAAATAACCAACTTCTTTGAAAACAAGGAAATGTTGTCTGAGATCAATAAATAAAACAATAATTTGGAGATTTCTTTGTAACCAATGATACTTCTTCCTTGTTTTTCATGGCCTTGGACTCTACCAAAGGAAGTTTGCATTGTTAATGCTGTATTACCTTTTTGACCATGCTTGTACAAACTTTCCATTTTGATTGTGATTGGCATGCAACTGACACTGGAGTTCATAATAACTGGTGAGATGATACTACTCCCTGTATCTGCATTCATCTTCAAATGAATCATTCCATTCTTCTCTGGAACAGTGGAAAGAGTTACACTCAATTGATAAGCATATGAATTCACATCACAGATTTTAAAATCTATCCTCATTACCTTATGACCCTGTGCCCCTCTTGCCTGCATTGCCATGGACAGATCACTCTGTTCAGTTATTTATTTATTTTTATTTAAACAAACAGCACGGCTACAGGCCATTTTGGCCATTGGGTCCTTGCCACCCAATTTACACCTAATTAACCTACAACCCCTGGTATGTTCCAAATGATGGAAGGAAACCAGAAGACCCAGGGAAAACCCACAGACACACAGGGAGATTGTACAACCTCCTTACAGACAGCGCAATTTTGAATCCCGGTCCCAATCGCTGGCACTGTAAAGGTGTTGCACTAACCACTATACCAACCGTGTCCCTCTAAAGGGTCATGAAGTCAGTTAGTAGCTTTACAATTTGCCAATTCTCTTCCAAATAATAAAATGGATCATCAGGTTAATTTATTAACCATAGACCTACAAGAGACTGAGATGATGTAAACATCAGGTAAGGAGATACAACAGGAGGTTGGTCATTTTGATGATGATCAAGTTAACAAGGATCTTGAAACTGCCATCCTTATCTGAAGATGAAGACTATCTGAAATTGTTTCTTTTTCTTTTAGGGGAGGTGGGGATTTTTTTCCTTCTCTTTCCCTGTGAGCCACCTAGTGACAAGAGTCAGTTCCCGTACGATTGAGGGAGTAGTACTATTATTTCTGACAGTATTTTTGAGGGGTTTTTTTGTATTAATTTTTCTCTTTTTTCCATATTTTCTTTCTTTTTCTTGATGGAAGTGTGTTATGGACCTAATATAATATTTTTGACTCAGGACAGGATTGAACCTACTGTGGGGATTTAACAGCTGCTAAGACTGAGCTACCTTTTCCACGGGCGCCAGAACTGTTGTCCTGACAGCAGTGCTGGGCTACCATCAGGGGACTTTGACAGCCGTCAAAGCACGGGAACTACGCGCTGAAAATCTCGCAGGAGAGCACCTCTCCAGGTTATTATGTTATTATGCTGAAGGCAGCACTGGGCAGTTTACAAACCCCAGTGCACTGGTTTCGAAGAGGTAAGTCGGTGGATTGGACTGCAGGCAGTCAGTCTGACTGTGTGTGCTCACATGGCAGCTTTAGCAAGCCACATGTAGAGTCACCCAGTAGTGTCAGTGGAAACTATGTCTATGGATGCCAGTGCTGTTGTCCTGACAGCATTTTGGGGAATTCTGATACCCAGAGTGTGTGTGGGACTGACATGTAATTCAAGATCGTGTTGTCTGCCTACCACCCAGAGAGTCAGGGAGCATTGGAAAGGTTCCATTCAACCTTAAAGAATATGATGAGAACTTATTGCTTTAAACATGATAAAGATTGGGATGAAGATGTTCACTTACTGTTATTTGCTGTAAAAGAATCAGTCCAAGAATCATTCGGTTTTAGGCCATTTGAGCTAGTTTTTGGACATGAGGTGAGAGGTCCTCTAATGTTACTGAAGAAACTATGAACTAATCAGGATATACAGTTGAACATTAGATTATGTCTCTAAATTTAAAGAACGATTACAGAAAGCCTGTGAAATGGCCAAAGAAGATGTGAAAACCACTCAACAGAGAATGAAAGTCTTGTACGATTGTCAGGAGTTTGAAGCCTGGTGACAGAGTTTCACTACTTCTCCTGACCCAATCAAATCCCCTTATGGCTAAGTTTTCTGGACCATATGAGGTTCAGTCTAAAATTTGCGAGGTTACATATGTAATTAAAACACCTGATCGCTGATGGGAGAGTTAAGTCTGCCATGTAAATATGATTAAGCCAGATTTTGAGCAGGTGCCTCCTAATGAGATGAAACCCTTGCCAGAGGTGTTAGTTATTAACCCAGAGGGAGCAGATAAACTTAGTTTCAAGGAAGATTATGGGACACAGAAAATGCTAATTCAGAGATTGGACAGTTCTCTGTTTTTACGGATCCTGGAAATAAAATTGGCTCATCTTGAAATTTTGGAAAGGGAAGAAATGAAACAATTGCTCCTAGAATTCAAAACTTTGTTTCCAGATGTACCCCGGTGAACTTCCATAGTGTGCCATGATGTGGACATAGGTGATGCTAAAGCTATTATGCAATATCCTTACCAGATGAACCTGGAAAAGAGTAGTTAATGAATCATAAACTTGATTATATGCTAAAGAATGAAATATCCATCAGTCAACTTCAGATTGGAGTTCATCTACCCAAGGTAGATGGCACCATGAGATTTTGTACCAATTACAGGAAACTTAATGTGGTGACAAAAACAGATGCCTATCTGATTCCTAGAATCGACAATTGCATTGACAAAGTGGGAGAAGCTAAATTTATGACTAAGATAGATTTGCTAAAGGGGTATTGGTGAGTGCCGTTAACAGAAATAGCCAGAGAAGTTTTGGCATTTGTAACCCCATCCTGGCTCTATGAGTATAATGTGATGCCCTTTGGGATGAAAAATGCTCCAGGGATTTTCCAGAAAATGATGAATTCAGTGATCCAGGGATTGACTTACCTGGATGCATACCTGGATGATTTGATTATAGGGACTTACACCTGGAAGGAGCATATGGTGGAATTGAAGAAATTAAATACTCATTTGTTAAAAGCGAATCTGAGCAAGAGAGAGTTTGGACATGAGACTGTCAAGTACCTGGGTTATTTAGTAGGGCAGGGACAATTAGCATTGGTAGAGGCAAAGGTTGCACCATTTCTAAGTTCCCTGTCCTAATTAATAGGAAAATCTTAAGAGATTTTTAGGAATGATTGGCTATTATAGAAAATTTTGTAAAAAATTCATGGATATTGCACTCCCTCTCACAAAATTGTTAAAGAAGGGAGAGAAATTTATTTGGTTAGAAGATTTCCAAGAAGCATTTGTAAAATTAAAAACCATCTTATGCCACCAACCCGCACTTAAGACACGCGGACTTGGGAGAAACCTTTTCTCTAGCTGTGGATGCCAGTGATGAAGCTGCAGAGAAGGAAGGTGACACGGTTGACAATCCTGTGGCATACTTCTCAAAGAAGTTCAATGAACACCAGTAGAACTACTCAACAGATGAGAAAGAACAGTTGGCTCTTGTGTTGGCTTTACAACATTTCAATGTCTACATTTGTACAGCACAGCGACCAATTATTGTATATATGGATTACAATCCTTTAAAAATGAAGAATAAGAATAGACGGTTTTTGAATTGGAGTTTGATTTTACAAGAATATGACCTAATGACAACCCATATTAAGGGGAGGGATAATGTAATTGCTGATTGTCTCTCATTGTTAAATTTTGTAAATGAAGAAAGTTTTGTGTGTGCTTATAATGGAAAATTGTATTATTAGCTTTCACTATCCATTAAAATTTGTTCCTGCGTACCAAAAATTTATTTGTGGTGGAAGGTGTAATGGACCATGGACCATTTTATTTTTGACTGAGGACAGGTCTGAACCTACTGCAGGGCATTTGAGAGCTGTTAGGAGCTACCACCAGGATATCTGTCAAATCAAAAGAATTATGTGCTGGAAGTCCATGGGCTTGCAAGAGAGCGAGCCTACAGTTGTTAACCTCTCCACCAATGGGGAGAGCTGGAGGCAGCACTGGGCAGTTTACAAACCCCAGTGCACTGGTTTTGAAGAGGTTAGTCAGTGGCTTGGACTGCAGGCAGTTAGACAGTCAGTCTGACTGTGTGTGCTCACCTGGCAGCTTCAGCAAGCCATATGCTGAGTTGTTTTGTTCACGGGTGCTAGCATTGATGTCTGGAGCTGTAAGTCATTGTGCTCACCAAGTAGTTTCAGTGGAAAAATGAAGACTGAGCTACTTTGTCCACGGGTGGCAGCACTGTTGTCCTGACAGCATTTTGGGGAATGCTGATACCCAGAGTATGTGGGGAACTGACCATTGCCTCTCCCGTTCTTTTTGCGTGGCAGGAATCATGGAACCACTCAAGCCAGAGTATCCAAAGGAGAGGACTTGTGTGACAGAAGGTCACTTGTTAATCCTAAACATGGCTTTGGAGGCATGAGCCTCACGTAGGGACCAGGAGGTCATGGTGAAAATTCCCGCGTAAAGGAAGTAAAGATGGCTGTTACCATGTTTGAACCTCAAGACAGTCTCATGTTCCCCTGACAAGATTGAATGTCTATAGGGACCACGGTCATCTGGATACAGCCTCAAATTAAATGACCAATAACCAAGGAAACAAATAATGCCAAGCCTGGAGATCAGATTCGTGAACTGTTCCTTCTTGACTGACAGACTTGATGTGACTGAATTTTGGTGATTTTTTTTGTGGCATTTGAGCTTGGACTATAATGGTCTGGGTTATTTTCCACATACGCCATATAATAATCTGTTGTTTATATAGAGTTTGTTAAGGCTGGTGTTTGGGTGTTAAGTTTATCAGATTAATTCTATTATTGCTAGTTTGTTAATAAATCTTGTGTTAAACAACCCATTTATTTATGTGTCCCTCGATTGATGCTGGGGAGTGTAACAGGTGCCAGGAACACTTAATGATTTTAGAATGTGGAAGGACCAAGAGGAGAGACAGTGGAGAGTTTTTTAAAAATTGAATTTAATACAATGGCAAATGGTAAAACTTTGAATTTTATAAGTTATAATGTTAATGGGCTTAATGATATGATAAAAAGGAAGAGAGTGTTAGCTTTTTTGAATAAAATTAGAGTTGATATTGCTTTTTTACAGGAAACTTATTTATCTGAGAAAGAACAACAAAAATTGAAAAGAGATTGGATTGGACATGCGATAGCTTCTACTTTTATCTCTAAAGCAAGAGGTTTGGACATTTTATTTAAAAAACATTATCTATTAACATTCATAAAGTTTTTATTGATCCTGTGGGAAGGTTTGTATTAGAACATTGTCAAATTTATTCTGAAGATTGGACTTCGATGAATATTTATGCACCAAATATAGATGATGAAGGGTTTATTAGAGATACATTTATGCATTTAGCTGAGACTCATCATCAAAAATATTGATAGGAGGAGATTTTAATTGTTGTTTGGATCCAGTTTTGGATAAAACAACCAAATCAGTTATTCAAACTAAAGCAGCTAAGGCAATTCTGAATGTTATAAAAGATTTGAATTTAATAGATATTTGAAGAAGATTAAACCCCAGAGTGAAAATAAATCTAAAGGGTTTCTACAAATATGTAAATAGCAAAAGGAAAGTGAGAGACCAAATTTATCCAATAAAGAATCAGAAAGGATTCTAGTGTGGAGCTAAAAGAGATGGGTGAGGTCTTGAACAATTTCTTTTCCTCAGTATTTACTGAGGAGAAGGATATTGAACTGTGCAGGGTAAAGAAAGCAAAGGGGGTAAATATGGAGACTATAGTGATTAAGAAAGAGGTAGTACTGAGGCTTTTGAAACATATAAAGGTGTATAAGTCTCCAGGTCCTGACAGGATTTTCCCCAGGACCTTGAGACAAGTTAGTGAGGAAACAGCAGAGGCTCTGGCAATGATTTTTCAAATGTCATTAGAGACGGGTATAGTGCTGGAGGATTGGTGTCTTGCGCATATGGTTCTTTTGTTGAAAAAGGGTTTGAGGAGCAAGCCTAGCAATTATTGGCCTGTAAGTCTGTGGTAGGTAAATTGATGGAAAGCATTCTTAGAGATAGTATATATAAGAATATGGAGGGACAGGATCTGATCAGGGACACTCAACACAGATTTGTGCATGGAGGTCGTGTTTGACCAATCTTGTTGAATTTTTTGAAGAGGTGACTAAGAATGTTAATGAGGGTAAAGCAGTGGTTGTTGTCTATATGGACTTCAGTAAGGTTCCGCATGGGAGGTTAGTTAGGAAGGCTAAGTCCTTGGGTATTAATTTGGAGATAGTCAAATAGATTCAACAGTGGCTGGAAGGAAGGTGCCAGAGAGAGCAGTAGATAATTGTTTGTCAGGATGGAGGCCGGTGACAAGCAGTGTACCTTAGGGTTCAGTATTGTGATCGTTGCAGTTTGTCATGTATATTAATGGTCATGTATATTAATGATCTGGAGGATGGGGTGGTAAATTGGATTAGTAAATATGCAGATGATACTAAAATAGGGGGAATTGTGGATGATGAAGAGGGTTTTCAAAGATTCCAGAAGGATTTAAACTGCTTAGAGGAGTGGGCAGAAAGATGGCAGATGGAGTTTAATGCTGATAAGTGTGAGGTGCTTCATTATGGAAAGAATAATCAAAGCAAGACATATGTGGTAAATGGGAGGACATTGAAGAATGCAGTGGAGCAGAAAGATCTAGGAATAACAGTACATTGTTCCCTGAAGGTAGGAGCGCATGTGGTGAAGAAGGCCTTTAGTATGCTTGCCTATATAAATCAGTGCATAGAATATAGGAGTTGGGAAGTAATGATGAAACTGTACAAGACATTGGTGAGGAAAGATTTAGAGTACTGTGTGCAGTTCTGGTCACCGATTTATAGGAAGGATATTATCAAGATAAAGAGAGTGCAGAGACTTACAAAAATGTTTCCTGGGTATCAGCATCTGGAATACAAGGAGAGATTGAACAAATTAGGTCTTTATTCCTTGGAACGTAGAAGGGTGAGAGGGGATTTGATAGAAATGTTTAAGATAATGAGAGGGATAGTTAGAGTTGATGTGGAAAGGCTTTTCCCATTGAGTGTAGGAGAGATGGATACAAGAGGTCATGGGTTGAGAGTTGACGGGCAAAAGTTTAGGAATAACATGAGGGGGAATTTCTTTACTCAGAGAGTCAATTGCACTGTGTGGAATGGGCTTCCAGGAAAGGTGGTGGAGGCAGGGTCAATTTTGTCATTTAAGAAAGAGTTGGATAAGTATATGGATGGGAGGGCGATGGAGGGATATGGGCAGAGTGCTGGTAAGTGGGATTAGAGGAGAGTACTTGGATCAGTGCAGACTAGAAGGGCCAAATTGGCCTGTTTCCGTGCTGTAATTGTTATATGGTTATATTATTCTTTTATTCACATAGATTTGATTCTTATTCTAGGTTAGATTTATTTTTACTTCTGGAACAATTGCCAAGAAATGTTATGAATATAGATTATAAGGCCAGAATTTTATCTGAGCATTCGCCACTTTTAATGACGTTTTTGTTTTTGGAAAAGGAACAAATGGTTTATAGACGGCAATTAAATTCAACTTTGTTAAAAAGGTCAGATTTTTGTGAATCTATAAGAAACCATATTCATGAATTTTTAGAATTAAATTTAAATTCTGTTTCTAATAAAAAAAAAGCCCTTAGATGAGAAAGGAAACCAATTAATAAAGAAAAAAATTCATGTAATGTGATTCAGACGTATTGAACTGAAAAACTGATTGATAGAACTAAGCAAAAATATGAATTAAGAAAAAAGCTCATAAAGTTTTGGTTTGGCAGTTAAAAACTGAACAATCATCTAAAATAATTAATGTTATCAAACTGAATTTATGTTAATTGCTTTAGCAGTTTCTATGAAATGTATAACAATATCATGAAAGTCAGAAATAGATTTTGACTTTGTAGCTGTATACCACAAGAGAAAATTACTTATAATCTGTTAGATAAATATTATGTTTTCTGGAAAATATGGAGCCCACATTTACAAAATGTTGGTTTGCATGTTTGATTGACTCTCTGAAGACCTCACTTCCTGGTAAACTCCAATAGATTTATTTGTATAAATGTTTTATTTCCTTGGTGTCCTCCGGTTTTACTTTTTTTTTCTTCACTTGGGGTGGGAGGGTGGGATGATATATATCACATGTATAATCTCTTTTGAAATAATTTACAATTGCATGTAATGTAATGATTATTGTGGATAAAAATTTATAAACAATGTATTAAAAAATCAGTTGGTGGGGGCTTTTACTCTTGCTGAATTTAAAATCATGGGAGATTGATTTAAGGCAGACGTGGCAGAAAATACCCTCGTAGTCCTGTTTGGAGAGTAGCTTTTAAAAAAAATTATCCAGAACATGATGATTGACATTCTCAATAAAAAAAAATCAAAGCCACTATTTCTTATTGGCTTGCAAGGACACCAAATGAAACAGGGAAACTATCTCAAATCACAGTAAAGTAGAGGATGGGTTATCCCAAAACACCATTGCCAATAGCTGTGGAAGGTGAACTGCATGTAATAGTATATATTTGTATATATTTACATATAGTAGTAGTGATTGGCTGAGAGCCTTAGCCACGCCTACTGGCAGGTTATAAAGGGCTGCTCCTAACCAGACCCAGGTCACTCTAGACTGGTCAACCACGATGTAATATGCTCCAGTCTTTTGCTAATAAAAGCCTTGGTTTGAGTCAACAAATCTTTGAGTAATTCGACACACTACAATTTTATTTGCAAAAATTCAACCAATGGTGCAAATGCTGCTTCACGGAGAATCAATCTCTCATCCAATGAAAGTGAAGAATCGATCATGCGGCAATGCTTGATGTCACAACGCAAGCACCACACCCGGAAGGCACTGCCCTTGTAAAGCTCCACCCACACCACTATGTTGCCTCGCCGCTGTGACACTGATCCCCGACGTGCCCCCCACCGCCCAATGGGACTTTCAAGCCAGCAGGTCCCGAGGAATTGCCTGCACAGCAATGGCCGCCACCTCCATAGCCTGCTGCTGCTGCTGAATATAATCAGGTCCCGCTCCTGCCGACCCGCCTGCTCTGCGAGTATTGCAGCCTCCACAGCTTGTCGCTGACTCCGGTCGAACGCTGCCACCTCTGCAACTCGCCACCGACAGCCCGCCCATGCTGATGACAACACTGCACAAGTGTAGCACGCACCACACCGAGGCCCCACGATGTTCCACCCCTACTCTAGTGATGTGAGGATCGACTGGACGGCCCACCCAGCAGTTAGTGATGTCATCACACCAGCCTTCACAGTCGCCAACACAAGCAGCAGCCTCACTCTCTATCAGTTGCTGCATCAGTGACATTAAACCAAGACCAACTACACCCCCTAGCTAAGGCTATGGAAATGATTAAGGTTACATGCTGGGATATTGGGACCAGCAGCACCTCATGGATGACAACGGCAGCGGATTGAATCAGCCCACATCCAATGATGACTGCGAACTGAGCGAAACTGCACCTACACTCGGGGACCCCAGCGATGATATTCTGGCAGCTACCCCGATTCCAGCACTACTTCGGACAATCAGGCCTCCCGACCATTATAGTCCGTGAACACTGCATGCTACATCCCCCCATTTTTTTTCCTCTTTCCCTTTTACTCACCCCAGGGTTAGTTCCTAAAGAAGGGGTGAATGTGATGGTACAAAATACAATCACCAATGTATATATAACCATTTATAGAGCGGAAACAGGGCATGTCGGCCTTTCGAGACCGCACTGGTTCACTAGAACAACTCCACTAGCTCAAACCTCCTGCTATCCTCCAATAACCCTCCAACCCCCTTACCGCCATGTACCTATCCAATCTTCTCTTAAATGACAGAAGGAACCCTGCCACAACTATCTCATTCAGAAAATCATTCCATTCTGCCACCACTTGCTGAGTGAAAAAGCCACCTCTGATATTTATCTTAAAGTGTTGCCCCCTTACCCTTAACTCCCCTGTCCTCAGGGGAAAGAGTCTGTCTATGTCTAGTCTATCTATTCCTTTCATAATTTTAAATACCTCTATCAAGTCCCCTCTCAGTTGTCTACATTCAAATGAATATAAAGTCCCAATCTCCTTAATCTCTCCCTGTAATCCAGATGCTGTAATGGGTTAAACCTTCTCTGCACCCTCTCCACCTTATCTATATCCTTTCTATAGTTTGGAGACCAGAATTGAGCACAGCACTCCAAACCTGGCCTCACTAATGCAATAAACAGCTGCAGCATCACCTCCCAGCTCCTATACTCTATACTATGATTTATGAAGGCCAGCATACCATGTGCCTTCTTAACCACCCTGTCTACATGGGAATCCATCTTCAGTGAACTCTGTACGATACCCCCAGATTCCTTTGCTCCTCTGCGTGCCTCAATGCCCTCCCCTGAACTGTATATGTCCTATTCTGCTTAATTTTACCGAAATGCAGCACTTGTCTACATTGAATTTCATCTGCCATCTTTCAGCCCACTCTTCCAAACAAACCAAATCCTTCTGTAATCCAAGAAGATCTACTTCACTATCCACCACTCCCCCTATTTTCGCATCATCCGCATATTTGCTTACCCAGTTAACCCCACCCTCCTCTAAATCATTAATATAAATGATAAACAACAAGGGACCCAGCACCTATCCCTGAGGCACCCCACTTGTCACAGGCTTCCAACCATGACTCTTTGCTGTCTATCTCCAAGCCACCTCTGAACCCATGTCACAATCTCTCTACTAATTCCTAGTGACTGAACCTTCCTTATTAACATTCCATGTGGAACCTTATCAAAAGCCTTACTAAAATTCAAATAGATCACATCAACTGCTCTACCTTCATCCACCTTTTTTGTCACTTCCTCAAAAAACTCAACAAGGTTCGTCAAACATGACTTTCCTTTTACAAACCCATGCTGGGTGCCCCTAATCAATCCCTACCTATCCAGATATGCGTATATACTATCTCGAAGAATACCCTCCATAACCTTCCCCACCACTGAAGTCAAACTTACTAGCCGATAATTACTTGGGCTACACCTACTGTATTTTTTGAACAATGGAACAACACTTGCAACCCTCCAATCCTGTGGTACCACCCCCTCCTCCAGTAATCTTTGAAAAATCACTGTCAGTGTCCCCGCTATTTGTTCCCTGACCTCCCTTAAAGTCCTGGGAAAAATCACATCAGGACCAGGAAACTTATCCACTTTAATTGACGCTAGAAGCTCCAAAACTAATCTCTATCCTTTCCATAACTAAGCCCTTTGCCTCTCTTATCTCGTATAGCCCAATGTCCCTTTCCCTCGTGAATACGGACAAGAAAAAATTGTTCAATATTTCTCCCATTTCATATGCTTCCTGACATAGTTCACCAGTCCCATCATCCAGTGGACCTGTTCTATTCTTTTCCCTCCTTTTATTTTTCACATATCTGTAAAAATCCTTAGAATTTGCCTTTGTCTTATTAGCTATGGACACCTCATACCTTCTTTTTGCCTTTCTAATTTCCCTCTTAAGGTTCTTCCTACAAACTAAGTAACCACCATACATCTCCACAATCCCTTGTTTTTTTTATATATTTGGTATAGGCCTCCCTCTTGTCCAGAACCAACTTCTTAATTTCACCAGAAAACCACGGCTCCCTCGAACATTTAGTCTTCCCCTTTGGCCTGACTGGAACATAAAGATCCTGTACTCTTAAAATCTCACCCCCAAATGCCCCCAAAATTTCCACTATATCCTTTCCTGCAAAAAGATAGCCCACACAACTCTCTGCAAATCCCTTCTCATTTCTCCAAATCTGGCCTTCCCCCACTTGAAGACCTTCAACCTCGGACCTGACCTATCCCTTTCTATCATTAAGCTAAAGCTAATGGACCCATGATCACTGGATCTGAAGTTCTCTCCAATGCTTACCTCCGTCACCTGCCCCATTGCATTCCCAAACAACAAACAACACCGCTCCCCCTCTAGTTGGCGTCTCAACATATTGCTGCAAAAAGCAATCCTGAACACAATGCATAAACACTAAGCCATCCTGCCCTTTGACTGACTGCATTTCCCAATTTATGTTTGGAAAATTGAAATCCCCAACCAACACCACCCTATTTCTATTGCACATCTCACCTACTTACATATAGTATTAGTGATTGGCTGAGAGCCATAGCCATGCCTACTGGCAGTTCATAAAGGGCTGCTCCTAACCAGACCCAGGTCAAACTGGACTGGTCAACCTCGATGTAATATGCTCCAGTCTTTTGCTAATAAAAGCCTTGATTTGAGTCAATAAGTATTTGAGTCATTCGATGCGCTACACTGCAATTCCTGGGAAATAATTGGCAACTCCTGGAGATATAATGCCAACAGATCCATATGGATTTGGTTTCTGACTTTCTATCCCATTGTGCATAAAAATACAATGTGACTTTTCTCATGTTTTAAGCACATAATGCAGTGAGTATGTGCACTGAACTCTGCATTTTAAGAAGGTTCTCCACAAACAAAGAAGACAAATTTCAGAAACAGTCTCTAAAACTATGCTACTAATTGGACGTTTAACTTGGGATTGGTTTTTATCCCAATGCTTGAACCATCTAGCATAAAAGTAAGGAAGAATCACATCTATTCTAGACTTTAAGAGAACATGTTAATGTATCACCCTGTTCCAGATTCTGAAAAGAGTCTCACTTTCACTTTCCTTACATATCCCTCTGACCTGAAATAAGAGACTTACCTGCTGCCATGTTTACAGGTTTTGTTTATCTTCAGAACTCTGTTGGTCTGAGGCTGGTGAACTCAGGAAGACGTCTAAAAATAACTGTGAAGATTTAACACTTGAATTTGAAATTTGATTTGGAAGATTATTGTTTTTCCTAGATGATTAGAAGAAAGAAAAAAAAGATATCAATGGGAAAATGGAAGAAGGTTGGGTAGTGGAATAATTGCAACAAACTGGATAATTATTTTTCATTTACTCCATATGCCTTCGTTTCGTGCATGATTGGGTGGCATGGTTAGCATAGCGGTTAGTGCAATGCCGTTACAGCGCCAGCATCTAGCATTCTAATCTGGTGCTCTATTTAAGGAGTTTGCTCATTCTCCCCGTGTCTGTGTGGGTTTCCTCCATGTTTCCTCATGGGCCAAAAGGGCCTGTAACTGTGCTGTATGTCTAAAATTTAAAATGTGCTGCCACAACTGGAGCTTGATGTTTGAGATTTATATAACCCTGGCTAGAGTACATACACTCACCTTGAAAAATATAGAAACAGAAACATCTAATTCATCTCAAGTATATCCTACATATTAGGATCAGAAATATTTCCCAAATTCTCAGAATGGTTACAGTACAGGAGACCATCCATCCTATCAAATATGTACTGGCTCAACATATAACCATTGAGCACGTCCTCCTCTTCAACCCTCGTCCTACTGTGTTGCAAATTCTTTCCTCTCATGTATTTACACAGCTCACTTTTGTGCATTATGAGCGAAGCTACTACTTTTCTGAATCTCTCCATCACTTCTCCAATTTCTGCTAGCCTCCTGCCCATTCCCCCTTCTCCATCCTCTGTCTTCACTCTCAATTCTCCATTCTCTTCCATCTCATTCATAGAGCCTTCTTCCCTCCTCTTGGTTGCTGCCCTCCCTCCCTTATCCACCTATTACCTCCTGCCTTTGGGGCTGTGCTCCTCCCCCACCCCTCCCCCCACCATTTTGTTCAGATGCCTGTGGCATTTATCCATACCTTGATGAAGGGCTTTGCTACACAACCATAATTTGGTCTGAAGAATCGGTTGTATCTCAGAATGGACGCATGTTGGAATTGCGTACTTACCTTGTTATTCAGTGTCCCAGGGTCCATAGGTTGGGACCAGCTATCTTGATTCCTGTGTGCATGCATGAGTCTTTGGTTGTGCATGCATAGTGGGTTTGCATATTGGAGTTCAGATGGTGCATGCGCGAGAGTTAAGTGCCCTAACTATATTGAATTTGCGCCCTTAACTTTCACGCATGCACCAACAGAACACTCATACATAAAATGTGCATGCACCAAATGAAGACCCACACATACGCACAGGAATCAATTTGGCTGTGCCCAGCCTATGGACACTGGGATGCCAACTAACAAGGTAAATAGACACATTTTGCCTCTTGCATACCCTGTATCCCTGTTATAAGTTGTCAAATACAACATTTAAAAAAAAATATTCAGTTGTATGTGTGGATGGACAAGTTGTGGAGAACCTACATGAAGGACACTCTTTGACCTGCTGAGTTTCTCCACCATTGTACTTTCACTTCAATGCTGACTTTGCTGGTTTACTATTGAACTTGAAAATATTTTGTTGAGATGCCACATAATGGGATTGAAGGCCAGGAACAGGATGATAGAAAAATAAGAAAATATATTTGAATGATGGACTTCAATATACTGGGTGCAATATCCACATTTTCAGAGGACAGAATATCAGTAGGAACATTGAGCTGAAAATTAATGTTGAAAAATATCAAGCATTACATTTTGGTGGGATGAATGGCCAGAGGAACTATAAATGGGGAGCACACAGTTTGAAAGGAAATACAAGAACAGAACAATCTGGGGATTATGTGCAAAGATAATTGGAAGTGGGAGGATAGGTTAAGAAAGAGTCATAGGCACAAGACCAAGGAATCCTAACCATTCATAAAACATTTTTTCAGTAAACAGTGGATTTCAGTAACAGTACTGAGTCCATTTCTGAGAGTCATTGATGCATGATCAATTGCACAAAGACTTAAGTTTCAAAACTAACGGCTCTTATTTGCAAGAGATGGACAGTATCCCTGTGTTGGTCACTCACACTGACCTGGACTCGAACTGGGGGCAGGGGATTGTGACAGTCTTTATGCGGAAGAAAGGGGAGGAGTCACGAGCTGGCCAGTGAGAGCAGGGCCAACCAGGAAAGGTCATGTCATATAATGAATAAGTACAATAGTGGTTTCCCCACATTTACCTCCTCTTTTAAAAGAAAAGTCCCGGGGATATGGTGTGGTCAGCTGACCCTCATAAGTTCAGTCTGTCCGGCAGTCTTCTTTGACTTTGTGACCGGCGAGTACCCATCTGGAGGTCCATTGTGGTCTCCACCGGTTTCAGCTGATCCATTCCAGTTGGCTTAGAAGGGATACTTGGCTGCGCTGGGAGAATGGGTGGGTGGGTGTGTGTGTGTGTGTGTGTGTGTGTGTGTGTGTGTGTGTGTGTGTGTGTGTGTGTGTGTGTGTGTGTGTGTGTGTGTGTGTGTGTGTTGGCTGTTAGGTTGGTAGGGGTGGTGTGAGTTGGAAATTAAGGCCCTAGAGAGCTGGGAGGCATATTTGTTGGCTGGTTGAAGTGGGGGGTGTCCAGATGCTCCCACGTGTGCCAGGTCCTGGATAGATGTTGTGTCCTTGCACTAATCGAGAATGAGATGTAGCCATACCGTAAGTTTGCGTGGAGCAGCTGGACCCTCTCGACCAGAGGGTCAAACATACAGATCCTCATGTGCCAAGGGAACGTCAGCCAGATAGGTAAGGTGGTTCCCGATGCCTATCTCCTGGGGAATGTAAACAATCTCTCATGATGTGTCTGATTGGTGGCTGTACACAGGAGGGACCAGATAGAGTGGACCACCTCTGGAAGCACCTCTTGCCAGTGGGGGATGGGGAGGACTAAGTCCAGTAGTACTGCTTACCAGGCTCTGCCATTCTCCTCCTCCACATGGCCATTCCCTTTGGGGTTATAGCAGGTGGTCAGCTGTCATGACACAAGCCTGCCACCAGTTCGAGTCTGGGTCAGTGTGAGTGAGAAACATAGGGATGATGTCCATCTCTTGCAAATAAAAGCATTCAGTTTTGAAACTTCAGTCCTTGTGCAATTGATTGTGCATCTATTTTATTTGCAAGAGATGGACAATATTCCTCTGTTGCTCGCTCACACTGACCCAGACTCGAATTGGGGGAAGGCTTGTGGCATGACAGCCTTTATGGGGGAGAAAGGGGAAAAGTCATGAGCCGACCAGTGAGAGCAGGGTCAGCCAGGAAAGTCATGTCATTTAGATATAACAAATATATATAATAGTGGCTTCACCACATTCATATATTAGGAAAGTTTGATTCAGACTACCTTTAGAGCAAGTGCATCTGGTGTGATGGTGAGAACCAGTTCAAAGGGTTTCAAGAAGTAACAAAACCTGAACATGATTAGTTAACAAATAATGGTCTGACTCTGAGGCCGACATCAGAACCTCATTCAAGACGATGAACCCTCACAAGGTGTCAGTCCCTGATGACATACTGAAAATCTGTGCTAACCAACTAACCAGAGTGTTCATGGACATTTTCAATCTCTCTGCTGCAGTTGGATGTTCCTGCCTGCTTCAACAGGGCATCAATCATCTCAGCGCCCAAGTAGAGCAGGGTGAGCTGCTTCAATGAGTATCACCTGGTAGCACTAACTTCTACTGTGATTAAATACTTTGAGAGGTTGGTCATGGCCAGAATTAACATGTAACTAAGAAAAGACCTGGGCCTGCTGCAATTCACCTCTCATCACAATTGCTCCACAGCAGACACAATATCACTGACTCTCCACTCAGCTCCGGAGCACCTCAAAAACAGGAATTCATACAATTCATCAACTACAGCTCAGCCCTCAACACCATTATTCCCTCAGTGTTGGTCAAGAACCTCCAAACTCTAGGCCTCTGAATCCTCCTCTATAACTGGATCCTTGACTTCCTCATCAGAAGACCACAGTCAATACGAATTAGAAACATCTCCTCACTGATTATCAACATGTGCACCTCAAGGATGTGTGTTTAGCCCACTGCTCTACCCATTATACAGCCATGACTGTAGCCAGGCACAATTCCAATGCTATCTGCAAATTGGCTGATGACACCATGGTTGTCGGCAGAATCACAAATGGCAATGAGGAAGCGTTCAGGAAGGAGATAGATCAGCTCTTTGAATGGTATCACAACAACAAAAGCAAAACCAAGGAAATAATGGTGGACTTCAAGAGGAAGTCATCAAGGGCTCAGTAGTGGAGAGGGTCAAGAACTTCAAATTCCTGGGCATCAACCTCTCCAAGGATCTGTCCTGAAGCCTCCATGCTGATGCAATCATGAAGAAGGCTCACCAGCAGCTATACTTTGTGAGGTGTTTGAGGATGTTTAATATGTCTCCATAAACTCTCATAAACTTCTACAGGTGTACTATGGAGAGCATTCTGGTTGCATCATTGTCTGGTATGGAGGCACCAACTCTCAGGACAAGAATAAACTCCAAAGAGTGTTAACTTGGCCTGCAACATCATAGCCACTAGACTTCACTCCATCAAGGATATCTATGAGGCAGTGTCTTCAAAAATGCAGCCTCTATATTCAAAGACCCCCCCCCCCCACCCCCATCACCCAGGCCAAGACCACTCCGCTACCATCAGGGAAAAAGTATAGGAGCTTGAAGTCGAGAACTCAGCAGCACAAGGACAACTTCTTCCCCACTGCCATCAGATTCTGAATGAACAATGAACCACAGACACTGCCTGACTTTAACTTCTCCTATAACATTTTTTAATGTATTTTGTGAGATGATTTATAGAAATGTTCATAACTGTGATGCTGCTGCAAAATAATGAATTTTGTGACATGTTTGTGAGAATAAATTCTGACTCTGATTTACACGTGGAGAATTTACAACAGGGAACACACACATACACAGACAACTCATACACATCAGACGCTGGTTAATCACCGATCATCTCACCTCTCGATAAATCACTGATAATTGCAACTCACGATTGTGAAGCAAGGGTTAAATAAGCAGTATCAGTTTTATAGTCAGGATAATGTGATCTATTTTGTAACCACATAAGAATACACCCTTCTCACTATAGTAACTGTAGTGCACCACTGTGGGTCATATGTATATGTATATGAATGTGTCTGAATGGTTTCTTGAGATGGTGGAAGGCATCAGTAAGTAAAATCTCTTCTGTTATTTGAATCTTGCCTCTCCAAGTTATTTAAAAAGCCTCCCAAGTAACACAAAGACATAACATGTGGCAGTGGTATAAGAGAACATGATTAAAGTCATACAATTAATTGTAAGTAACTGAAATATGAAGGGGAAGAAGAGAAAAAACATTCCTGAAAAAAAAATGGCTGGAGCAACATCAGTTCACCCAGTGATGGACAGGAGGTTAAAGACATTGTAGAATCATTTAAAAAGTTTCAACAGAGTGTGATTTAGCATTCAAGAGCTATTTTAAAAATGCAACAGCAGAGAGAAGGTCAGTTATATACTTCTCTGGACAGGGGAGCAAGGCCTTGACTTATTTAATAGGTGGGAGCTTACAGGGGTGGAGAAAAATGATCCAGAGCAGATATTTGCAAAGTTTTTTTTCTCACCTTGAACCCAGGTCTAATCATAGAATTAAATGCTATGAATTTCAAGGTTTTATGCAAGAGACTGTTGATAACTTCCTGGCTGTACTAAAAATTGTTGCTGCAAAATGCAGATGAAAGGATATCGACGAAAGATTAGCTGATCAACTAATATGGTGGTGTCCCCATCCCAAAGTGCAAAAGTCTCTTATTGGGAAGGATAGTTTGAAGCCGGCCAAAGATATAGACACAGCCAGAGCCTTCGAAGCCATGAGGATGCAAATTAAATCCCTATCTATGCAGACCCACCCACAGCAAAGAGAAGGAAGGGTTGATGCGAAAAGAACATAATCAGAAAAGTGCAAATCACCAAGACCTACAGGAAGTGTGACAGTCAACATCCCTTCAATCACTGAAACAAATGCACCACATATGGTTCTGAATGTAGAGCCTGTGGTAAAACAAACCACTGGGCGAAGACATCCAAGTCTGGCATGAAAAGAACAGTAATACCAGTGAAGAGAAAAGATAACAAAAAGATCCACCATATAAAGGAAACAACAATGAGGATTCCGACACCCAGATACTGGACATAGAATCCATACACCTTCACGAGATGTCGGGTGAGATGAAAGAAGGAAGCGAGTTTCCGACAAGGATGCAAATACAGAGAAAAATCGAGAACAAGTCTACAATATTTAACCTAAGGGTGAAGCTGGATACTGGATCACAAAGCAACATCCTTCCACTCAGACTCCACAACCAGATGTTCCCAGAGATCATAATAAAAGGGTATCCAAAAGGTGGTACATTGAAAGCAGCAAATGTCACATTAATGGCCTATGGTGGACCCACAATCAAGCAGCTAGGGAGAACTAAGATCAATGGCTGCCATAAGGGAAAGAACATCTTCTGTACGATCTACATGGTAGATGCAGATGGACCAGCAATTCTAGGTCTGGATAGCTGCTGGGAGATGCAAATGATCTCTGTCAATTATGAGATCCTGATGAAGAAAATATGCCAAAAGTACAGAAACACACAGCAAAAAAAGAAGAAATGATTTCCACAGAAATACCTTCCAGGGCATAGCACGCAGTGGGAGCAGACTTGTTCACCAAGAATCAAGAGTGGTATTTAATAGTAGCCTGTACCTACTCTAAGTTTCCATTCGTCAAAAGGGTGAAAGACCTAAGAGCATCAATTATCACCTCAGAAATGAAAGCACTCCTTCCTGAACAAGGAATACCTGAGCAAGTAATATGTGACAATGGAACATAGTTCACGTCACAAGAATTCCAAAAGCTGGCTGCATAGTATGGGTTTGTTATCACTTCATCATCGCCATACAACCCCAAAAGTCATGAGTTCATTCAAGGACATGTGCAAACTGAAACGCACACTAGTTAAGAGTCGCAAAACCAAAGAAGACCCATACCTAAGCTCTTCTATCGTTACGAGCAACACCTTTAAGGGCTGATGTGAAGTCCCTGGCAGAACTTCTAAATGGCAGGAGGTATAAAACAACTCTACCAAGCAAAATACACCCTACAGAAGACCAGGTGGAAACCAGAAGAGGCCTGGCTGACATACAAGAAGAAGGATGCCAGCATTATAATAAACATGCATAAACATTGCCAGAACTCTTCAGAGGGAAGCATGTGCATATTCAAGAGCTGATGTTGAAAACATGGACCCAGCAAAGGTCATTGGAGAAGCTAAGACACCAAGATCATACATTGTCAAGACAGACTCTGGCAATTACATGAGGAGGAATAGAATTTACATCCAGCCAACACAAGATGTGATGAAGCAGCAAAGCCTGCAACACCAATATCAAGTGAGGTATCAAATGAAGAAACCACACCATTAATCCTGAAACATCAACACAGCAGTTGTCAGGTGAAGCACAACAAGCTACATCACCTACACGTGTACCAGCAACACAGGCCAACGGTAGCAGCCAAATCCACAAGAAGGCAAAGCAACATACTGCCATCAGTGCGATATGAATAAGGACTATTTAAACATAGTTGTGGAAATAAACTAACGTATAAGTTTAGTTATTTAAGATCCAGTGGAAAGAATGTAATAAAGAACACTAAATTTTTCTTTATCTTAAGAAGGAGGGATGCTGTATAGTCAGGATAATGTGAACTATTTCGTAATCATGTAAGAATACACCCTTCTCATGGTAGTAACTGTAGTGCACCACTGTGGGGTGTATGTATATGTACCTGAGTGTGTGTGATGGTGGAAGGCATCAGTAAGTAAAGTCTATTCTGTTATTTGAATCTTGCATCTCTAACTTATTAAGAAGCCTCCCAAGTAACACAGAGACATAACAGTATCCACTGCCCTTTTCTACACAGCAGGAAGGGCACACCGATTAACTAAAAAGTACAAATCTGTTTACAATCTACAACCTTCTCCCCTGGGTGAATGACACAGCATTATAATAAACCCCGCATTCGCCACCCAACTGGTTCTCCAGCATCATCCTAGATTGGACCCTCACAATAGGCCATCCATCCATGGTTCATAACCTGGAGACGAGCTCAGGGTTTGCCTCAAGGTCTAAAGAGAGTGAACTGCTCTGCATGGTGGACTTTATACTGCAGCCGGCTAGAAGTGCTGGCTCAGGTGTGCCTGCATGACCTATGAGAACCAATTGTGTGGCAGCTTCACCAGTGGGTGAATCTAATCATTGATTAGCAGGTGAAGTGACTTCTGACCTGTTTCTAACTGGAGAGGTAAGGTGACCTACTGAATAGTACGCCAAATTTGAAGTACTGTGTACAGTTTTGGTAACCAAATTATAGGAAAGATATAAACAAAATAGAGAGAGTGCAGAGAAGGTTCACGAGAATGTTGACAGGATTTCAAGGCTTGAGTTACAGGGAGAGGTTGTGCAGACAGGGGCTTTTTTCTCTGGAGCGTAGAAGATTGAGGGGGGACTTGATAGAGGTGTTTAAGATTTTAAAAGGGACAGACAGAGTAAATGTGGATAGGCTTTTTTTAATTAAGAGTGGGGGAGATTCAAACTAGAGGGCATGGATTAAGATTGAAGGGGGAAAATTATAAGGGGAACATGAGAGGAAATTTCATTACGCAAAGGGTGGTAGGGATGTGGAATGAGCTTCCGGCAGACGTGGTTGAGGCGGGATCATTGGTTACATTTAAGGAAGGACTGGATAGTTACATGGAGAGGAGAGGACTGGAGGGGTATGGACCGGGTGCTGGTTAGTGGGACTAGGAGGGTGGGGATTTGTTACTGCATAGACTAGTAGGGCTGAACTGGCCTGTTCTGTGCTGTAAGTGGTTATATGGTTATCCCATGAAAGTATTTACATTATTCACACTCACTTTTGGCCCACCAACTTCCCCCAACTACACAAGACCACCCGCTTCCAAGGAACTGGTCCATGGCTTGTTTCATTCATTCACTGACTCTCATGTTTGTTAAGTGAGTGATACTCCCCGATTCATCCAGAATGAAGGTGAAGCACTGATTGCTCATTTGGCTGCAACCAGGTCATCCGATTCCACCACAGACGTCTTGTTGGCCAACATCTCCATCATGCTGGCCATTCATTTGGGTGGTGGCTCAGATTATCGAGGTGTATGGTAGCAGCTAGCAGCAGCCATCCCATAGGGAGTCATGGATATACCCAGCAGCCACATATCCAGTGTGTTCTGTTTTGTACCCAGGGAGCACCTGTCTCCAGTGGGCCATCGGCTGTGGGCACTGTCGTGCCTGGATACTCTTTCTGCTTGCACTCGTTGTGTCCTGCTTTCACTCCTGCCAATCAATCTGACCAGTGCTGATTAGAGTCTGCACTAACATTCTTTAGCCCTGCTCACCAGTTGGGGACTCGTTTTGAGAGTCGGGACTTTGTATAGACCAATTTGTGCACAGGGAAAGACCTGCCCTTGAGCCACCCATCCCACTGAGAGTCACTAGGAGTGAGTTTAATAGTGTGACAAAGTTGATTGGGGACCATGACTCCCTCCCTCAAAACTCATGGACCTAGACAATTTCCCCCACCACACCCACACAGTCTCTTTATTAAGTGTCAGGAAGGATCTGTGTTGTTGTCAGTTCTTCAGCTGCATCTGGGTTATTAGCTCTGCTGGCATATTTGTGAGCCACTCAACTGGTTTTTCCCCCCTCCAATCAGTGCCACGATCACTGCTTCCAGCTTCCGTAGAGGTGTCATCCTGTGAATGAGAGCAAACCCACTTTACTCTGTTCACATCCCCTCTTCTTGTTGGACCCCACTAAAACCTCGATGGCAACCTGAGTCCCCACCTTATGCCAAGTTTGCCTGGGATGTTGGTGTGATTAGCACTGGTTTCCTCCAGGGCCAGTCATCACTGCATGTTCCCCTTTCCCCAATGTACAGCCACAGTGATATAGGGCATCCAGTCTCCTGACTGGGAAAGGGCCACTGAACAAATCTGCCGGTGACATGACCCCAATCCTATGGCAGCAGAGTGGAGGGTCATCACATATTGGTCGATCCTGAGTGTCTCTGAAGGGACACGGTATCATGTCGGGGAGAAACCAATGGCAGGCTGGGAAAACATGTGTTATGGGGGAGGAATCCCCTCCTTTAATGGTTATTTCTGCCTTCCAAATATGAACACATGCTCTATTCTCAACAGAGCCGAGCCCTTCTGGTAAACAAATGGTCTCCATCACTGTTTCCTGTCTGCCAGGCCAATCAAGGATAGATGTCGGCCTCAGAGACAGGTGTTCACGTGTTCACATGTTCAGGTTTTGATACTTCTTGAAACCTCTGAGCTGGTTCTCACCATTACACCAGAGGTACCTGCTCTCAACTAAGGACTCTCAACCTTTTTTGACCTTGGACCCACTTTAATTTTTCAAAAAAAATGCATACCACACCATTAGCAGAAAAAAGTTAAATATTCAAAAGAAGTTTTAATTAAATCATTTACTGCAAGTGCATTTCAATGCAATTAAGGTCGGGAATACAGTGGACACATATTTCATATTGAACTACTACTTCATTATGTCAACCATCTCAAACACACTTTTAACCATTGTCGTCACTTCAGTGGGAACCTTGCCCCTGACACTGACTGCAGATTTTTTTTGATTCAAGGGACAAATTTTGTTAGTTGCAACTTAAATCTTCACGTTTTGTAATTTTCAGTGGGTTTCTCTAAGCTTGTAGCAAATCATTGACTGCACTTATGCCATGTTCTACTAAATAAAACGATGGAAAATGTATCAATAGTTCCCTTGCTAAAGTAGTCGAGTTTGGGTATTTCTTTTTGATCTCATTAGACAGCCACATCATGGTTCCTTTCACTTAAATAGAGTTTTCACAGATTCATCATGTTGCAACTCAGATAATTCCTCTTGGTATTTTTATGAACCCAGAGGACCCCAAAACCCAGCAGCAATAGAACTTCACCAAGACAAATAGTTACTTAAACAAAAGCTGCTTTTAACTTTCTTTAAACAGAACTTTAACTTATTACTATTAACTTAACCGAACTTAACCCCCTTCTAATTCTAAATGCATGTGTATGTAATGTGTATATGTTCAGGAAAGTTCTTTGATTCACAGTCCAATCTCACTTCTCACTCCTCCAAGTTCACCAGTATCAGGCAATTCTTATACTGTGCACAGAATTTAACATTTACGAAGTTCACCAAGCTCTGGTGCTTAAAGGTAAATGGTTTCCACTCAGGAAGGTTCTTGGTGATTAGAGATTTGTTGTTCATTGGACAGACACACAAACACAAACTGATCTCCCACGATCAGCACTTCAGTGTCTTGCCGAAGAAACTTGCCCCATCATGGGTTTTCCAAATAATAACCTCTTCTTCCAGGTTACCACAAAGTTCCTCTTGTTTCCCTTATTTAAGGAGAAACACTCTAGCCAGCCATTTCCTCTTGTAAGATACAAGGGTTTTCAACAGGCTGAAGTCAGAACACACAACCCATCTTCAAAATGGGTTTTCCACCAAGCTTCCAAAAGCCACAGCAGAAGTCAGATCTCTCTCTCTCTCTCTGCTTTTAAAAGTCACATCCTCTTGCAGCACTAACCCAATACTTGAAAGATCTTTACCTGCTCTTTGAACCTGGACTTCCAAACAGTCCCATTGTTCTTTCAAAGCTACTGGTGCCTGCATGACTGGCTTCAGCCAAGCTCTTGAATTTTACATGAGATATGAAGTGTTACTCTGTTTGTGGTGTTCTACACTATTCCACCAACAAAGTATCTTTTTTAAAGACATATTATGTTTCTATGTAACACTCTCCCCTTCAAAGGAATTTTAACTTTCAAGTTAACTAAACTGATTTTAAAATCATTCTCTTTGGCTTGGCTTCACGGACGAAGATTTATGGAGGGGGTAAAAAGTCCACGTCAGCTGCAGGCTCGTTTGTGGCTGACAAGTCCGATGCGGGACAGGCAGACACGATTGCAGCGGTTGCAAGGGAAAATTGGTTGGTTGGGGTTGGGTGTTGGGTTTTTCCTCCTTTGCCTTTTGTCAGTGAGGTGGGCTCTGCGGTCTTCTTCAAAGGAGGTTGCTGCCCGCCAAACTGTGAGGCGCCAAGATGCACGGTTTGAGGCGTTATCAGCCCACTGGCAGTGGTCAATGTGGCAGGCACCAAGAGATTTCTTTAGGCAGTCCTTGTACCTTTTCTTTGGTGCACCTCTGTCACGGTGGCCAGTGGAGAGCTCGCCATATAACACAATCTTGGGAAGGCGATGGTCCTCCATTCTGGAGACGTGACCCATCCAGCGCAGCTGGATCTTCAGCAGCGTGGACTCGATGCTGTCGACCTCTGCCATCTCGAGTACTTCGACGTTAGGGGTGTAAGCGCTCCAATGGACGTCAAAAAATCATTACAGTGATAATAATACACAATATATAATGTTATAACAATGTATCCCAATCTTGAGAGTTTATATTTCTTGACATGTTCAATTTTAACATCTTGACAAACAATCTGCTAACACATTATTTGTACCTGTGACATGATTAATTTGCAGATTATATTCTTGCAATATTAAACTCCAGTTTAACAATATTCTGTTTTTATTATTCATTTTATTCAAAAACACCAGATGATTGTGGTCAGTAAATATCACAATTGATTCATGAGAGGTATCGAGATACACATCAAAATTCTGCAGAGCAAGTATTATAAACAACACATCCTTCTCTTTTTTTAAACTTTATTTAAGATTTTTATAACATGAATAAAATAGAAAGTTACAGTAAAAAGATTAAATATAAGATAATAAAAATTACAATACTACATCGGCAGACTAAATAAACCAAATTAGTACACAACATTAATGACCTAGCTTAAAGTTAGTCCAAACCCCCCCAAAAATAAAGAGTGAAAGAGTGAAGAGTTAATAAAATGAACAATAATTATATATAAAAAAAAACCCTTCCACAAAAAAAGATAAAACATAACAAATAAAGATACTAACATCAAAAAAAGAAAAAAAAATATCAATACTAAAATATCAAACTTAAAAAGATATTTAAATCAAACTTAAATGCATATATTTAGCAAACGGAGTCCACTTCAACCTATAAAAAGACATCCTATCCTGAATTGAAAAAGATATCCTTTCCATAGTCAAACAGAACTTCATCTCCAAATACCACCTATCTAAAGTTAATATATTTCTATCTTTCCAAGTAAGAGCTATACATTTCTTGGCCACAACTAAAGCTAAATAGATAAAAGAAATCTGATAATCTTGTAGGCTCAAATCAATTAATGATTGCATATTCCCTAATAAAACTATACCAGGATCTAATACAAGACAAATATTATATAAACTATTAAATATAGATTGAATACCCTTCCAAAACTGTTGCAATCGATCACAAAACCAAACAGTATGCAAAAAAGTATTAGCCATCTGGTCACAACGAAAACAGCAATCCGACTTACTAAGACCAAATTTTTTAGTTTCTCTGGTGTTAAATATAACTGATGTATAAAATTGTAATTAATCATCGCTAATCTAGCATTAACCAATTTCCTAATACTATTCTGACAAATTTCCATCCAAGCTTCTTCAGCTATTATAAAACCTAAATCTTTTTCCCATTTCAACTTATCCTTATCCCAATCTTTTTTACTATCAATTTCTTGTAAAATACGTCCTTCTCAATAGGCTGATTTGTTAATCTCAAAACTGACCCAACTTTATCTTCAACCAAATCATTCTCTAATAAAAATGAGACTCCTTGCATGTGTAACTGAAACTACTCCTACTACAACAGGCCCTTTAACTAATTCTGAACTCACCACTATTTTTTGCAGAGATATTGATTCTACCTAATCTCCAACACCTTTAATCAAAGTTGTCTCTCCGGTGTTTGTCCTTTGATCAAGAGTTAAAACATTCGCCAACAACAGTGACTGGGTAGCCCCAGTATCTCTGAGAATTTTAACTGGAACCTGTAGTTATCCCTCCTTTACTGAAACAATGCTCTCTGACACAAAAGGTTTGAAAACATCCATGACACCCTTACCAGGTCTGGAACCTCTATTCTCATTAAATTCAACTGTCCGAATACACACTTTTGGAAAAACCTCTTTTTCTCATCTCTTTTTCAACATTAAACTATTTATCTGCATTTCAGAGCTGCAGGCAGTTCTGTATGCAATCTGCAACATAAAGTCTTGATCCATTCCTAATAATCCTTGCCTTGCTTGGAGATTTTCCAGCCCCATCACTAATCTGTCTCGCAGTGCCTGATTTAGAAAATGTTCAAAATGATAGTGCTCCACCAGTTTGCGCAATGCTGCCAGGTATTCATTTACTGTTTCTCCTGGTCCTTGTCTCCTACTAAGAGAGCGAATTAGGGATATGGAGTTGCAGATTGATGAACTGCGGCTTGTAAGGGAGAGTGAGGAGTTAATCAACTCAACTTTCAGGGCGGTAAATACTCCAGAACCCGTGTCAGGTAAGTGGGAAACCGTCAGGGTGGGGGAAAGAAAAAAACGAGAAAAATGGAGAGCACACCAGTGACTATCCCACTCAGCAACGGTTATGTTGTGTTGGATTCTGTTGAGGGAGATGACCGGACAGAAGATGGCCACGGGCACCAGGTCAATGGCAATGAGCCTGGCAGAGTGGTGGAAAAGAAAAGGAAAAGGAGAAATGCAGCAGTTATTGGGGACTCCATTGTCAGGTGTACGGACAGGAGGTTCTGTGAGCCAGATAAGTATACCTGCATGGTGTGCTGCCTCCCTGGTGCAAGGGTACGAGATATCACAAATCGGGTCCAAAATATTCTGAAAGGAGAGGGAGAGCAGCCTGATGTCTTGGTACATGTGGGTACAAACGACATTGACAAGAAAAGGGAGGAGGTAATGAAAAGGGATTACAGTGAGGTGGGACGAAAGCTGAAAGACAGGAATGCTAGGGTGGTGATCATGGGATTACTACCTGTTCCAAATGCAAATGATGAAAAGAATGTAAGGATAAGGAAAATGAATGTGTGGCTGAAGTGCTGGTGTACAAGGCAAGGATTTGGCTTCTTCGATCATTGGTATCTCTTTTGGGGAAGGCATGATCTTTACAAGAGGGACGGGTTGCACCTAAATCCAAAAGGTGACAACATTTTGGCAAGTATGTTTGGTACAGCAGTGGGGCAAGGTTTAAACTAATTTGGCAGGGGTATGGGAACCAGAGTGATAGGGAAAAGGGTAGGGAAGATAAAGTAATGGCCAGGAAAAGTAAAATAGGAAAAATAATGTTGGGAGGAGAAAGTAAAAAAATCAGATGGTGCAGTGAGTTTTTGGGTCAATGATAGTGTTAATGGGCAACTAAAGCGGCATCGTCTGCAAAGAGTAGTTCACGGACAAGTTTCTCTTGTGTCTTGGTGTGAGCTTGCAGGCGCCTCAGATTGAAGAGATTGCCATCCATGCGGTACCAGATGTAAACAGCGTCTTCATTGTTGAGGTCTTTCATGGCTTGGTTCAGCATCATGCTGAAGAAGATTGAAAAGAGGGTTGGTGCGAGAACACAGCCTTGCTTCACGCTATTGTTAATGGAGAAGGGTTCAGAGAGCTCATTGCTGTATCTGACCCGACCTTGTTGGTTTTCGTGCAGTTGGATAATCATGTTGAGGAACTTTGGGGGACATCCGATGCGCTCTAGTATTTGCCAAAGCCCTTTCCTGCTCACGGTGTCGAAGGCTTTGGTGAGGTCAACAAAGGTGATGTAGAGTCCTTTGTTTTGTTCTCTGCACTTTTCTTGGAGCTGTCTGAGGGCAAAGACCATGTCAGTGGTTCCTCTGTTTGCGCGAAAGCCGCACTGTGATTCTGGGAGAATATTCTCGGCGACACTAGGTATTATTCTATTTAGGAGAATCCTAGCAAAGATTTTGCCTGCAATGGAGAGCAGCGTGATTCCCCTGTAGTTTGAGCAGTCTGATTTCTCGCCTTTGTTTTTGTACAGGGTGATGATGATGGCATCACGAAGGTCCTGAGGCAGTTTTCCTTGGTCCCAACAAAGCTTGAAAAACTCAAGCAGTTTGACATGCAGAGTTTTGCCGCCAGCCTTCCAGACCTCTGGGGGGATTCCATCCATACCTGCTGCTTTGCCACTTTTCAGTTGTTCAGTTGCCTTATATGTCTCATCCTGGGTGAGGACCTCATCCAGCTCTAGCCTTAGGGGCTGTTGAGGGAGCTGGAGCAGGGCGGAATCTTGGACTGAGCGGTTGGCACTGAAAAGAGATTGGAAGTGTTCTGACCATCGGTTGAGGATGCCAGCTCTTCAACGCTTGACGTCCTGTTTTGCGGAAACTGCCAAAATGTTTAGCCTGGAAGTCAGCCTGAAGAAAACGGAGGTCCTCCATCAGCCAGCTCCCCACCATGACTACCAGCCCCCCCACATCTCCATCGGGCACACAAAACTCAAAACGGTCAACCAGTTTACCTATCTCGGCTGCACCATTTCATCAGATGCAAGGATCGACAACGAGATAGACAACAGACTCGCCAAGGCAAATAGCGCCTTTGGAAGACTACACAAAAGAGTCTGGAAAAACAACCAACTGAAAAACCTCACAAAGATTAGCGTATACAGAGCCGTTGTCATACCCACACTCCTGTTCGGCTCCGAATCATGGGTCCTCTACCGGCATCACCTACGGCTCCTAGAACGCTTCCACCAGCGTTGTCTCCGCTCCATCCTCAAAATTCATTGGAGCGACTTCATCCCTAACATCGAAGTACTCGAGATGGCAGAGGCCGACAGCATCGAGTCCACGCTGCTGAAGATCCAGCTGTGCTGGGTTGGTCATGTCTCCAGAATGGAGGACCATCGCCTTCCCAAGATCGTGTTATATGGCGAGCTCTCCACTGGCTACCGTGACAGAGGTGTACCAAAGAAGAGGTACAAGGACTGTTTAAAGAAATCTCTTGGTGCCTGCCACATTGACCACCACCAGTGGGCTGATATCGCCTCAAACCGTGCATCTTGGCGCCTCAGAGTTAGGCGGGCAGCAACCTCCTTTGAAGAAGACCGCACAGCCCACCTCACTGACAAAAGACAAAGGAGGAAAAACCCAACACCCAAACCCAACCAACCAATTTTCCCCTGCAACCGCTGCAACCGTGTCTGCCTGTCCCGCATCGGACTTGTCAGCCACAATCGAGCCTGCAGCTGACGTGGACTTTTACCCTCTCCATAAATCTTCGTCCGCGAAGCCAAGCCAAAGAGAATGATAGTGTTAAGAAAATTACAAAGAAAAATAGTGGGCAGAATAATCAAAAGAAAAGGTTACAGAAGTCACTCGATATTAAAAGGACAAAGAGCATAAGGGCACTTTATCTGAATGCCCGCAGTATTAGAAATAAGGTTAGTGAACTTGAGGCGCGTGCCTATGATTTGGTAGCCATCACGGAAACATGGCTACAAGGTGACCCTAAATGGAATAAAAGTTTCAAGAGTATCAGGTGGTGCAAAGAGATAGACAGGATGGTAAGGGAGGTGGAGTTGCACTCTTAATCAAAGATGAGCTCCAGGCAGTAGTGAGGAAAGATCAAAAGAGCATAATGTTGAGTCCATTTGGGTAGAGATAAAGAATAACAAAGGGAAAAAAATTATTGGTGGGTGTTACCTATCGCCCACCAAATAACAATAGTTTAGTGGTAAAGGAAATAAATAGAGAGATAAGTGAGGCATGTAATAATGATACGGCAGTAGTCATGGTGGACTTTAACTTCCACATAGATTGGGGAAATCAAGTTGGTCGTGGGAGTCTGGAAGAGGACATCATAGAATGCATCCGCGATAGCTTTCTTGAGCAGTATGTTAAGGGACCCACAAAAGAAAATGCTCTCCTGGATCTAGTGTTGTGCAATGAGATAGGTAGAGTAAATGATGTAATAGTCAGAGACCATCAGGGAAATAGCAATCATAGTATGATTGAATTTCTCATTCAGATGGAAGGGGAAATAGTTAGATCTAAAACTAATATATTATGCTTAAACAGGGGTGACTACCATAGGATGAGGGAGGAATTGGGCAGAGTGGATTGGGAGCACAGGCTAATTGATGAAACAGTTGAGGAACAGTGGAAGATTTTCAAAGAAATATTTTGTAATGCTGAACAAAAATATATTCTGGTCAGGAAAAAGGGCAGCAAGGGAGGGAAAAAATTAACCGTGGTTAACAAAGGAAATAAAGGAGAGTATAAAATTGAAGGTGCAGGTGTACAAAGCTGCAAAGAGCAGTGGGAAACTGGAAGATTGGGAAAACTTTAAGAGACAACAAGGGGTTACAAAGCAGGTAATAAGAAATGGGAAAAATGATTATGAAAGTAAATTGGCACAAAATATAAAAACAGAAAGCAAAAAATTTTATAAATATATAAAACGGAAGAGGGTGGCCAGAGTTAACATAGGACCCTTGGAGGATGAGAAAAGAAAACTGGTAGCAAAAAATGAGGAAATGGCCGAGGCATTAAACAAATATTTTGCGTCAGTCCAGCATGCCCAAGTGCGGAGTTAAGAATGCGAATGTTGGGGAGGGCCTTGATAAAATAGTTGTTACAAAGGAAGTAGTGATGGAGAAACTAATGGGACTAAAGCCAGACAAATCACCTGGTCCTGATGATATGCATTCAAGGGTTCTGAAGGAAATGGCAGAAGTTATAGTTGATGCATTGGTGGTCATATACCAAAATTCCTTGGATTCTGGGTAGGTCCCGGCAGACTGGAAGACAGCAAATGTCACGCCACTTTTTAAGAAGGGATGTAGGCAGAAGACTGGAAATTATCAGCCAATTAGCTTGATGTCTGTGATTGGAAAAAATGCTTGAAGCCATCATTAAAGATGAAATAGTGAAACTTTTGGAACGTAAGGATTCAACCAGGTAGACGCAGCATGGTTTTAGAATGGGAAGATCTTGTTTGACAAACTTGTTAGGATTCTTTGAGGATATAATGGGTGCGGTGGATAGAGGGGAACAGGTTGATGTTGTATATTTGGATTTCCAGAAAGCATTTGATAAGGTGCTGCACAAGAGACTTATCAGTAAGTTACAGGAAAGTGGAGTCCTGGGAAGTATATTGGCCTGGATTGAAAACTGGTTGTCTGATAGGAGGGAGAGAGTCGGGATAAATTGAAGTTTTTCAGGTTGGCAGAGAGTGGTAAGTGGGGTGCCGCAAGGGTCAGTGTTAGGCCCACAACTGTTCATCATTTACATTGATGACTTGGAGGAGGAGACAAAATGTGGTGTAGCCAAGTTTGCGGATGACAGCAAATTGAGTGGAAGAGCAAATTGTAATGAGGATGTGGAGAGTCTGCAGAGGGATATAGTTAAGCTGGATGAGTGGGCAAAGGTCTGGCAGATGGAATACAATGTGAAATAAGTGTGAGGTTATCCACTTTGGCAAGAAAAATAAAAGAGCTGAATATTATTTAAAGGGTGAAAAACTACAGCATGCTGTTGTGCAGAGGGACTTGGGAGTGCTTGTGCATGAATCGCAAAAAGTTAGGTTGCAGGTGCAGCAGGTTATTAAGAAGGCAAATGGAATGTTGGCTTTCATTGCTAGAGGAATTGAATTCAGGAGTAGGGAGGTAATGTTGCAACTGTATAAGGTACTGGTGAGACCAGAGTTCAGAAGAATGAGAGGAGATCTTATAGAAACATATAGGATTATGAAGGGAATGGATAGGATAGATGTAGGAAGGTTTTTTGAGCTGGCCGGAGAAACTAAAACGAGAGGACATAGTCTGAAGATTCGGTGGAGTAGATTTAGGACAGAGATGAGGAAAAATAGTTTTTCCAGAGAGTAGTGAATGTTTGGAATTCTCTAACCAGGGAAGTGGTTGAGGCTGCCTCATTAAACATATTTAAAATTCAGTTAGATAAATTTTTACATGATAGAGGAATTAGGGGATATGGGGAGAAGGAAGGTAGGTGGAGTAGGGTCATAAATTAGATCAGCCGTGATCATATTGAATGGCGGAGCAGGCTCGATGGGCCATTTTTGGCCTACTCCTGTCCTACTTCCTATGTTCCTATGTTTCATAGAATCATTGCCTTTCTGCCATAACTGGTAGTTTGGGGCTTAAATGGTTCCTTAGAGCTGTGCATAATTCATTGAATGTCTTCATCCCTGGATTCTCTGTGGCCAGCAGGTCTTAAGGTGTTCGAATGTTTTGCTATTTTGCCTATTATACTGAAGAAGAAGGCACAATATTGTGGGCTATGCAGTAGTGGTTAAACCGTTCTGCATAGTTATCCCAACTTTCTTACGCTTCGTTGAATTCCCCGAACTTTCCCTCTGCCATCATGGTGCACTTTCACCTTGATCTTTTGGCAGAAATTTGTTGGGGTTGATAGGTAGTTGTTTTCTACATTTCTTTTGTTGTTTTCCTTCTCACGGTTGGTACATAGAGTATGTGTAGGGTTCATTTTGTTCTTTGTCACCATTGTTCTGAATGCACTCACACATTTAAAACTTGGAGACGTGATGCTTTCTCATCCTTTACTTCTATGAGACTAACCTGGCTACTGACACATAGGGTTTTATATATGGAAGGCTGACATCATGACATGGGCGTCATGACGTCCAGAAGAGGGCAGGCTTATACCCTACAGGACTAACATCTGTATCTCACCCACAGTTCAGAGACTATCTGGTCCATGCAGTCAAAAAATACCGAAAAGACAAAAAGAAACAGAACAGGAGGAAGAGGTGCAAAGAAAGCTGTCACAAATGCATCTCAAGGAGCTCAGAAATAAGGACCATGAGAAAGGCAAAAAAATGCTGCTTGTAACAACAGACTTGGTTGTGACAACTGAAATGAGTGATATGCCAGAAGGTAATGAGATCTACAGCAGAGCAAGGCAGGGGCCAGAGAATCCCATGCCAGTGTTTAATGTCTTTGGGGGAGCATTTCCTCAAATGCCCCATCAGGAATTGTTTAAGGCAAAACAACAGTCCAGACAGAATTGGGGTCCCAAGGAGGAGGGGGGCAGAGAGGCTATGGGTAGAAGGAAGCAGGGAAGAGCCAGGAGGATAGAGAAAGTGAAAAGTCATGTTGGGGTTGTAACCAGCAGGGACATGTTAAAAGAAACTGCCCACCCCATTTCCATGAGAATCCAAGGGAGAGAACAGTACTTCAACCCAAGACCAGCCCCAGCAGGTGCAGCCGGAAAAGTGAACCCCTCTGTGGGTATTAGGGGTGCCCAGAGAACCCGGATGGGGAATGACATTATCCAATGATAACACAGGAGGCAGAAGAAGAACCCATGGTTCAGGTTAATTTAGAGGGTTAACACCGATGATAGACACTGGAGCCACATGTACTTCTGTACAACCACAGTCCACCTCCCACCTTCCCATGAGAGGAAAATTTGTTAAAACTGTAGTGTTCTTGGGGGAAACACAGTTAACAAGATACATAGCCCCAGTACGTTTGGAAATGGCCAATAAGGAAATAGTACTGCCAGTATTAGTGTCTAAAGGAATGCCAGTCAACCTGTTGGGCAGAGATGCCCTGTTAAAACTGGAATTAAAACTAGAATGTACCAGAAAGGGATTGAGTGTGGAAGGAACAAGTGCTCAGTTAACAATGCAGGTATTTGGAAAAGCCAACAGGTTTTGGATAGGAGATATAGATAAAATTTGGGAAATCCTGGGGAAAGTGGAAAGGGGAAAGCTTGCCATATTGCCCAGGGTCGTGCCCCCTAAAATGTACAGTGATCTTCGATGGAACACAGAACAAGGTGTTAGAGGAAGCGGCTGGCACCACCTAAAAGGAAAAGTGATAATAATTGGGAGACAGGGGGTAGCTCTGCAAATTAAATGGAATACTTTTCTAGAAAGATGTATAGGATACCAGGAGCTGCATCCCATGTAACGTTGCTTGTAAACGAGGAACACCAGTCCAAAGATTTGGGGCCCCTGGTGTAACAAGCAAGTGACATCACTGACTGGAAGCAAATTACACCCAAGATCTGGAAATCTGAAGACCATAATTACATCAGTGCCATAGTGAACATAGACATAAAAGGGGTGCCGAAAATTGTCGAGATAACACCTCAACAGAACATGTCAGTGGTCAGGAAAAAAAGCACAGCAGAAAAACAGCAGGTTAGATGAATCACATCCATCCTGTGGACACATCATGATACAGACATGGGAAGAGTAAGATCAGCAAGTCCGGTGGAAGTAAAGTTAAAACAGGGAGTAATTCCACCCAGAAGACCACAGTATCCTCTGAGGCCGGAACCAGAGGAGGGTATCACACCGATTATACAAGGGTTGCTGGAAGCAGGAGTCCTTAAAAAGATGTAACACCCTGTTATTACCTGTTTTAAAGACAGACAAGACTAAATGGAAATTAGTGCATGATTTACGAGCAGTCAATGAGGTGGTGCAAAACTGGCCAGCAGTGGTTCCAAATCCACAAACATTTTTGACTAATATCCCACCTAAGGTGTCTTGTTTCTCAGTGATTGATCTGTGTTCAGCATTTTTTAGTGGACCAGTCAGTATTGTTTGCATTTACCTACAGATGCACTCAGTACACCTATACTAGGATGCCATGTGTTCATTCAGGTACTGAAGGCAGATTTGGAGAGTACACTAATGCAGTATATGGGTGATTTATTGGTCTGCTCCGAGAGCATGGAGCAGCGTGAACAAGACACTATAACCCTTTTGGAAAAACTGGCTTAAGGAGGCCACAAGGTGTCCAGAAAAAAGCTGTAATTTTGCAACCAACAGGTGAAATACCTGGCCAAACTGATATCTAAAGGAGCAAAGGCAATAGCATCAGACCAGATTGAGGCGATAAAAAAGGCTCCTAAACTCCAGATAGCAGGGCAGATGATGACATTTCTGGGAATGGCAGGATAGTTCAGACTGGATTGGAGAATGTGCTGAAATTGTGATGCCATTAAGAAAGATTGTGAAGGAAACACAAACCTGAGGAATGTCTTGCAGAAGAATGAAGAGGCAGAGACAGCTTTTAATACCATTAAGCAGAAATTGCAGTCAGCCGCAGCTCTGGCCCTGCCCAATTACGAGAAAGTTTCTCACCTGTATGTGTCCAACAGGCAGGAGGGCTATGCTGCTGCGGTACTAATGTAGGAGATGGGTAGGAAAGGCAAAATAGCCAATAGCATACTATAGTATAAGGTTGGGTGAGGTAGCCCAGGGATACCCAACCAGTTACCAGGGACTGGCTGCATTACACTATGCATATAAGAAGGCATCATCTATGACTTTGAGCTATCCTAAGATCTTCTACACTTACCAAAAGGAAACAGAACTTTTGGAAATGGGAAAATTTGTGTTAACTCCAGCTAGAATAACGGCATTTCAAATGTTACTGACATTTCCAGACATAACCATACAGAGATTCACTACAAATAACATAGCTGATTATGTCCCGTTTGGTCATGGGGGAGACCCCATGATTGTGTAGGAAGAACTATGACATTTGCTAAGTTAAGAGCAGATTTGCAGTCAGAACCATTGGAGGATGCGGACAAGAAGGTCTTGTTTGTGGATGGCAAGGGAAATCATGTAGGGTTTGCAGTGGTACAACAGGACCAGTCAGACTTTAGGGTAATCAGAATGGAAGCTTGCCCGCAACCTTGTTCTGCCCAGTTGGCAGAAATTAAGGCTTTAACAGCAGCATGTGAAATGATGGAAGGTGAAAAAAGTTGCTGTTTACACAGATTCAGCATTTGCTCATGGGGTGTGTCACTTGTTTGGGGCAGTTTGGAAACAGAGAGGTTTTAAGAAAAACAATGGAGACCCCTACAACATTATCAGCAAATATCAGTTTAATAAAAGCATTAACGAAGCCTGGAGCCCTGGCTATCGTTAAATGTCAGGCACATAAGAAAGTAAATGATGTAATAACAATGGGAAATCAGGCTGCGAATGAAGCAGCCAGGAAAGCCTCTGGATGTGAGTCAGCTGTTATTGCACCTCAGGTGAGTTTGGATCCAGAACCCACACAGGAGGATGGAATTGAAATGCAAGGCAAGGCGACTTAGCAGAGCCGACAATGTGGAGACAGTGGGGAGCTAAGCAGAACCCGGAAGGTCTGTGGACCAATGATGAAGTTTATGGGTAGCACCCACCCCTTTGTTGACTGCATTAATTTCAGAAGCGCATGGACTAGATCATTGCACAAGAGGGGAGGTGATAAGGAAAGTAAACAGGATGGATTCTTGTCACTTTATTTACAGGCCTTGGTTGATCACATCTTATTGCAATGTGAGGTGTGTGCACAAAACAATGTCAGAAAGGAAATAACAAGTCCTAAAGGTCACATTCCTATAGCTGAAGGACCATTCAGACACTTGGTGATCGATTATGTGGACAAGATAAAGCTGGTAAGATGGAAAAGGTACATGCTGGTGATAATTGACAGGTTTTGCAGATGGGTAGAAGCAATGCCCTTTAAGAATTTAGGTGGAGGAACAGTGGTGAAATTTTTGACACATGAAGTAATGCCAACATTTGGTTATACCTACACAAATCAGTTCAGTTAATGGATCAGCCTTTATTCAAAAGACAGTCAAACTGGCATTACAGACTTTAAGAATAAAGCAGAGGTTTGGATGTGTATATCACATTCAGTCACAAGGTATGGTAGAAAGAATCAATGGAACTTTGAAAGCTAAGTTGAATAAAATTTGTGCAAGCACTAACCTTAATTTGGTTGATGCATTACCAATAGCATTGGTATGCTGGTTAACCATATGCAGATTAACAGTGTGACACATTTGACACCACATGAAATGCTCACTGGCAGACCCATGCCGGTACCAAACTGGAGAGGCCCATACAAAGGGCCAAGCTTGGAACAATTAGAGATGGAACTCAAACAGTACATGTAACAGGACACTATGATCCACAAGTCTATTTGTGCACAGGAAAAACAAAAGGAGCAGGAGAAAGATTGGGAAGAAGGACCTATTAAACATGAAGACCAGGTTTATGTGCGAGTGTTCCGAAGAAAGTGGAATGAGTCTAGAAGAGAGGGACCATTCAAGGTAACTAAGGCATCACCTACTGCTGTTCAAGTAGAAGGTAAAACCACATGATATCATCTCAGCCTTTGCACGGGTGCAACCTGACCTTGAGCCTGATTCTGAACCTGATATTAAGCCTGACGCAAGTGAAAGAGAGAAAGGGACGATATAGGACGAACTGGAAGATTCAACTAGTGATACCTCCCCGCAAAACTTTGATCAAGTAGTAAGTGAGGTTTTTGGAGCCACTGGAAGCAGCAGGGATGAATTGGTGGGAAATAGGTTTTCTCCTGCTAGTGTGGATGAGGGCAGTTTGGGCATCATGGCCCATGATGAAGATCTGGAAACCATCAATTTGGCAGATTTGGCCTGGTAATACATCACAAAAATTGAGAGAAAAAGCTAGGAAAGTGAGGAGTATAGAATCTAACTTCTCATCATGGTCACGTACAAAATAACCCCTGGTATCAATGAACAAATTACACGGTAGTAACAATGGTCAGGCAGGGCTGTTATCTTTGCTCCAAGGCAGAGCTGGTCTGAATGTAGTATCCATGCCCTATAATACGTCCACCTGTTCTCGGTGGACACTAGAACTTGAAGAACAATGTGCTGAATTATGCAGAGGTATGAGAAACGTGTTATGACAGGTGTGAAGTTGAAATACCCTATTGCCCTCAATGGTGTATGTTAGCCCAAGCATCTTCACAATATAGTCAGAGTCAAATCAATATACTGAGCAAGAAATGTAGCTATAGTTGGCCTTGGGCCACTAATAAAGGAAGCCAGACATTATCAGTGACACAAGTTAAGGTACAGAGATACTCGAATTATGAATGTTATATATGGATTAGCACTGGTCGCTCAGCTGGTCACTTTGAAGGAAATTTTGTAAGCACGTGGAGAAGTCAGGAGATAGAGCCAGGGATGCCCATCCAGAGCAGGATGGGTTGCCTATCGTCCTGAAGAGATCCAAGACATCCCTCTTGCAGACACGTGTAAGTTGTGTGGTATCAAAGGAGGATTAAGATCCTTTTGACTGGCAAGGATTATAATAATATTGAACATCATGGTGTCCCAGCGATACAATTTGATACTCCACAAAAGCAGTTCTTTCAATGAGAAAAGAGAGAGTATGTCCCTGCTCCAGCAGTTACAATTGATGTCATAGGGCAACTAAGGGGTATCCCAAATGAGTTTAAAGCCAGAAATGATATTGCTGTGGGACTCGAGACTGTGTTCTTCTGGGTAACACCTGCTAAAAATGCAGAATGAATCAACTATATTTATTATAACCAACAGAGATTTATTAATTACACTGATGAGGTGCTCTCTGCTTTGGGAGAGCAGTTGGAGGCAATGAGCAGAAGGCAGGCTTTGGAAAAAGGGGATGTGTGTGTCCTTTTCGGAGAACACTGTTGTACTTTTCTACCTAACAACATGAGTCCAGCAGGAACCTTTACCAAGGCAATGGATAAAATAAGAAATTTAAGGAAAGAAGTTAAACAAAATGCAGGATTCAGACACCAGTTCTTTGATTGGCTAGAAAGCAAACTAGGTGGTTGGGGAGCATGGATTACCAAGATTGCAGTAATTACTAGCATTATTGTGTTGATTGTTTCACTTGTATTGTGTTGTTTTATCCCCCTCCCCCTCGTCAGGTCCTTCCTGGAGCGTGCAGCGACAAAACAGTACCAAATGCTCCTGCAGGTTATCGGATCAGAATCTCAAGGGAAAAGGCCCCCAACAGTGTACCACTATGACCCATGTGATACATGAAGTATTCAAGAAGAGTGCAAAGAAGTTGAAAATAGTCTGTAAGGGCTCCTGAGTCTTTTTTCCTGTCCCAGAGATGAAGGGATAGGCTTTTGGCTCAGTAGCCGAAGAAATGGGAGAGAGAATACTTTGAAGACTGAGAACAAAATTTTGCAAATAACCCAGTTTTAGGGATAGCTATTGTTGTTTAATCTGACCTTTTGTGTGTGTAGTTGTTTGTCTTCTCTCTCTTCATGTGAGACCATTTAGGTCTCAAAGGGGGAACTATATGGAAAATGTACCCATGTGCTATTCATTCTGTATGCATTAATTAAAACCCTATTATGTGGCCTATTATTTTTGTAACTTTGTTTTATACTCTTAAACAATTACTTTTACATTTTCTCTGTATTGTTAGGGATGCTTAGGTATCTTGTTAGGCAAGTTATTTTGTTTATTATGGATGACAAGTTACTTTTTATCTGGTATGTATCTATGTAACCAAAGATAAGGGTGGTGAAACTGTAGCAGGACACTTGGTATGAACCCCGATAGCCACTGATAAGAGACTGGGGTAAAAGATAAACATGGCAAAATATGGTAAAAACACGTGGTCTGAAGCCTGATAAGATAAACAACTAAGAGATAATAGTGGCAAGCTAAAGAACTGACATATAGCTTGAGATAAGGAGACTGACCGAGTGTCCGGAATTGACATATAGAAAAGATAGGAGAATGATGGATTGTACATGCAAGGTTAGAATTTGAGCATAAAAAGAGGGTACTCCATGTGTCCAGCAGAGAGTTAGGGATTTATTCTCTGACTGTCTCAGCCTTATAAATAAATCTTGAAGAATTCTCCGTGTTGCCTGGTTCATTATTGGACATCAAAAAATCACGACGTTATGAGTCCAGAGGGCCCCAAACCTAACAGCAATAGAAATTCACCAAGGCAAATGGTTACTTAAACAAAAGTTACTTTTACTTTTCTTGAAACATAAAAATAGGATCAAACTTTAACATTATTATTAACTTACCTTAACCAACTTAACCCCCTTCTAATTCTAAGCGCACATGTATGTGTATGTTCAGGAAAATTATTTTATTCACAGTTCAACTTCACTTCTCATTCCTCCAAGTTCACCAGTATCAGGCAATTCTTATACTGTGCACAGAATTTAACAATTACGAATTTTCACCAGAAGAAAGGTAATTAGTTGCCGCTCAGGAAAATTCTTGTTATTTTCAGAGAGAGAAATTTGTTGCTCGTTGGACACACAAACTGATCTTCCATGATTAGTATTTCAGTGTCATGCCAAAAAAACTTGCCCCATCATGGATTTTCCATATGATAACCTCTTCTTCCAGGTCACCAGAGACTTCCTATTTGTTTCCCTTATTTCAGGAGAAACACTCTAGACAGCTATTTCCTCTTGTAAGGGTTTTTCAACAGGCTGAACTCAGAACCCACAACCCATCTTCAGAATGGGGTTTTCCACTCCAAGCTTTCAAAACCCACTGCAGAAGTCAGCTCTCTCTCTCAGAGAGAAATCCTGTTTGTTTTTGCCTTTCTCTCTGCTTGTAAAAATCACATCCTCTTGCAGCACTAACCCAATCCTTGAAAGATCTTTATCAGCACTTTGAACCTGGACTGTTTATTTATTTTAACTAAGCAAAGTCCGTTAGGATTAATGCTATCTGATTGGGATGCGGGGAGAACCCGCGGGAAAGACAAACAGATCATGGTCAGGTATTGCTGTCTGGAATGGGTTAAAAACCCGATAAAAGGGAATTCGGTATATTGGCCAAAGTTTGGATCCGATGAGGACTGGATGTGTCAGGCTTTGAACATCTAGCTCTATCAAAACCAAAGAGATAATATTGAGAGTAGAAAATATGCAGCCTGCTGGCTCAGTGGATCGGTTGATCAACTGGTTTTGAATGAAAAGGAATGTAAGGACAAGAAGGATGAGGAACCTTTTGTCCCTGAAACACAAGGATGGGATGTGTTACATTCCCTTCCTCCACCTTATGCTCCTCCTATGCCGGCTCCTATCTTTCCCCTCTCTCCTATGCTCTACCATTCTTCACCTTACCCTCCTCCCCCACAGCTAAAGAAAGGAGAAGAAAGTAGGGGTGGTATGATGACCCTTTCACAAAGTACTAGATTACCACCTCAATTGACAAGAGAGGGAGGAGACTTGGACTCAGAACAGTGTGAGACCCTCCGGGAGGAAAGGGCAGAACCCTTTGATTCATTTCCCGGAGAGCAGGAACCTAGATATTATAAAGGAGAGGATAAGCCAGAAATTAACTGGATAAGATCTTTACAGGAAGTTCCTGTGAGAGGGGGTCTCAGGTTTGTAAATGTGCCCCTGACTAGTACGGAGGTGCGTAACTTTAAGAGAGAAATGACTTCCCTGATAGAGGATCCTCAGGGATGTGCCGAACAATTAGATCAATTTTTGGGACCAAATATATATGCATGGGATGAGTTAACATCGATCTTAAGGGCTCTGTTCACTTTGGATGAATGTGGAATGATTCGCCAGGCAGTGATTAGAGTCTGGGATAGTGAACACCAAGGGGGACCAGAGGCGATACCTGGGGAACTTAAATTCCCCCTGGCAAAACCAAATTGGGAAAGAATACTAATGATAGTCACACATTAATGGAGGAATATAGGGTTAATCTGATAAAAGGAATTAGGGAATCTGTTCCAAAAGGACAGAATTTTAAGAAAGCATTTGAGGTTCCCCAAGGTCCCGAGGAGACCCCTTCTGCATTTCTGAACAGATTGCATACGGCCATACAGCAATATGGGGGTCTGGATATAGAATCCCCAGCAGGTGAACAATTGGTATTAACGGGCTTCGTTACAAACTGAGCCCCAGACATTAGAAGGAAATTGCAGAAGACTGAGAATTGGCATGAACAGGGAATAACACAGCTTTTACAGATCACACAAAGGGCATACGTCCAGAGGTCTGAGGATAAACAGAAAGGAAAGCCTAAAATTTTGATGCAGGCAGTCAAGGAAGTCGTGGAGGGACAGCAAGGAAAGGGAAGGGGCTGTGTGCCAGCTCCTGGACATTGGGAGTAGCGCCGGGAGGTGGAGAGTAGAAACTACAGCAGGGGCAAGGGTAGAGGGGAATTCCGGGGACGACGACCGTTCCCGGGACCTCGTGGTAATCCCGGTAGGAATTGGGAAGCAGGAGCATTAGTTTGCTACCATTGTAAAAAGGAGGGACATTTTAAGAGAGAATGCCCAATGCAAGCCAGAGAGACGCGATATCACACCCTGATGGAAGCAGATTATGAATAGGGGGGTCATGGTTCTCAGTCAATACACACCATGGGGCTGCATGGAGAACCATTGGTATATTTAAGCGTAGGACCCCACAGTGACAAGATAACCTTTTTAGTAGATTCTGGGGCAGCCCGGTCTAGTACTTAACAACCACCCGAGGGTGTTAAGATAGAGGGGACCGTAATGATTTCGGGAGTAGGAGGAAGAGATTTTACGGTCACTGTATTAAGGGATGTAAGAATACAAATGGGAGAAAAGATAATAACAGAGGATATTTTACTAGTTCCCCAAGCTGGAGTTTGTTTGTTAGGACGAGATTTACAGGACCAATTGGCTATCAGCACCAGGCCACTGGAATCAGGTATCGGGGTTCAATTGGATGTATTAACCGAGGAGGATCGGGAACTAATAAATCCTGGAGTATGGGCAAAAAGAGGCAATAGAGGACTGTTAGATATTCCTCCCGTGCAAGTTACTTTAAAAGATCCTGAGCAAGTAATTAGACGAAAACAGTATCCAATTCCTATGGCTGGCCGAAAGGGGCAGCAGCCAGTAATTGACCAGTTGGTGAAAGATGGTATACTCGAACCTTGTATGTCACCTTTTAATACTCCAATTTTACCTGTCCAAAAACCAGACGGTATCTATCGATTAGTACAGGACTTGAGGGAGCTGAACAAAATTATTCTCACTCGTCACCCGGTTGTACCTAATCCCTATAAGATAATGGGTAAAATCGATCCCCATAGTAAATGATTTAGTGTGATTGACCTCAAAGATGCTTTCTGGACCTGTCCATTAAAAATAGAGAGCAGAGACATGTTTGCCTTTGAATGGGAAAATCCTTTTACTGGACGCAAGAATCAATACCGGTGAACGGTCCTTCCCCAGGGCTTTACAGAATTACCAAATTTATTCGGCCAGGTCTTAGAACAAATACTAGATGAGGCTCCTCGGAGAGAGAATTGTCAGTTGATACAATATGTTGATGATTTGTTAATCACAAGAAAAACCTACGAATTAGTTAAACAGTATACTGTTGAACTTTTGAATTTTCTGGAGAATAAGGGTCTCAGGGTGAGCGAATCCAAATTACAATTTGTTCAATCAGAAGTTAAATACTTAGGTCATCTGGTAAGTCAGGGAACTAGGAAAATAAGTCCAGAGAGGATACGTGGTACTCTACAGATCCCCCCCCCCTCCCAAGAATGCCCAAGAACTTAGGAAATTTCTTGGTTTAGTGGGATACTGTAAAATCTGGATTAAAAATTATTCTAGCCTGGTCAGATTTCTCTCTGATAAACTCACGATTCTAGGGGCGAAGCTGTTGTCTGGACAGAGGAAGAGATTAAAGATTTTAACTTGGTGAAACAGCACCTTATTAGTGCCCCAGTGTTGGCTTTACCCAACTGAAATAAGCCATTTGACCTATATACCAATGCGAAAGGAGGTGTAGCCACCAGAGTACTAACACAAGAGAGGGCCGGCTGTAGACAGCCAGTTGCTTTTCTGTCAAAAGTTTTAGACCCTGTTTGTCGTGGTTGGCCAGAGTATGTGCAAGCCATCGCAGCCACTGCTATTTTAGTTGAGGAAGGACGAAAGATTATGTTTGGTGCCCCGATGATAGTTCACACCCCTCACACAGTCCACAATATTATCTTACAACATGCTGGAAGGTGGCTCACAGACTTAGAATTTTAAAATATGAAGCGATCCTAATGGATAGGGATGATTTGACCCTGATTACGAATAAAGAACACAATCCAGCAGCTTTCTTGGTTTCTCCAAATTCTGACAATACCATAAATGAGTTAGAGCATGTATGTTTAGAGGTAATAGATTTACAGACCAAAATTAGAGAGGATTTAAGTGATGAGCCTTTACAGTAGGGTGGAAGGTGGTTTATTGATGGATCTTCTCGTTGCATGGATGGCACTCGCTATAGCAGGTATAGTGTAGTGGATGGGAAGAAGGAGTGCTGATTGAAGCTGGTCACCTTCCCGGTCATTGGTCAGCACAATCTTGTGAATTATATGCCCTCTGTAGAGCTCTCCAGGGTCTAGAGAACAAGGTGGGCACGATCTACACAGACTCAGAGTATGCTTTTGGTGTAGTGCACACCTTTGGGAAGATCTGGAAAGAGCGAGAAATGATAACTGGAAAAGGACAAAAGTTGATCCATGAAAACTTAATTGTCCAATCTCTAGATGCTCTTACATTACCTGAGGAAATAGCTGTAGTTCATGTACGGAGCCATCAAAGTGGTGACAGTCCTGAAGCACAGGGGAACAGACAGGCAGATGCAGCTGCCAAACAGGCTGCGCTCACAGAGAAAATAGACATGCAGCTGTTATTGCCCACCCCTGGAGTATCCTATTCATTCTATTAAACCTGGTGATTGGGTATATGTAAAAGCATGGCAAGATCACCAACTAAAACCTGTCTGGGATGGCCCCTATTGTGTACTTTTGATTACAGACACTGCAGTGCAAATGAAAGAAAAGGGGTGGATTAAACAAGCTGCTGATCCACGGACTAAAGACATTGATAATCTACCCTCCACTGGGCGTGCTGTCCTTCATACTTCTGATCTGAAAGTTACACTATGCCGGGAAAAAGTGCTGTAATGTTGTTTTTACCATTTACTGTATTGTTTACTTGTTGGTTCCCTGTTTTTGGGACATCCCTAAATTACTCACGATGTATTAAGTCCTCCTGGAATAGGGGCAGAAGAGGTGACAATTATTTACCTTTAGAATGTAGACAGGGCATAGATATAATGTATAGTCATAGGGGGTATGGGTTAATATAGGATCCCAACATGGACCAGGGGAACAGAATGGCTCTAGAGGAGTAGATTTGATTTGTTATTTGGCCTCTATAGGTATTAAAGATAGGAGTTTTAAAGGCATAGCACAAAGGAGATGGTGGGACAAAGACAGACAGAATGGTAGTCAGGATTGTACATGTGGCAGAGATAGAGTTAATACATATGCTAATGTTCACAGACAGGCTGCAACTCACAGGCTCAGTGATAGTTATGCTAATGTTCGCAGACAAGCTGCAACTCACAGGTTAAGTGACAAGAAACACCCCTCCCCAACTTGGTCTCCTGTAAAGCATCCTTTGGGTCACACAGACATTTGGAATGTTAAAAAAAACCACAACTGTAAGGGGAGTTCCAGCTGTAAACGAAGTAAGCTGCTCCAGAATACTAAAGCTGCTTGGCATTTAAATCGTTTAATCAGACTCCAGGCAGCCTTGGAGATCATCACCGAACAGATAGCAATGGCCCTGAATTTAGGGGCTGAAGAAAGACAACAGATATGAGCCACAGTTCAACAAAACCGCCTGGCTCTCGATTACTCGTTGGCTGCTGAAGGCAGCGTTTGTGAAAGACTGGTTAAGGACAATGCTCACAACGGTCAGGCGGTTAAAGACACTTCTTCAGGAGTTCGAAAATCTTCCCATGCCCAGGTTCAGACGGGGCAACCTTGGTCTGGAGTGGGATGGACTAGACTTTTTATTGGTAACTGGAGTCTGATACCCACAGCCCTTATAGCAGCTGGACTCGCTATTCTGGCTATTATGGTGCACCCCTGCCTAAAGACTTGTGTGCAGTATTTAATTCACGGACCCATCACCAGATCAATATAACCCAAAGGATGTATGTTTCCCTAATTCTGTCTAATGATACTGAGACTGCAGTTCGTTTACTGACCAGCTGGGAAAAAGACCAAGTTTGCAAGTAATACATTTCAGTTGAGAGATCAGTAATACTGATCTAAAAGAAAAGTGAGGACTGTAAGAGATCAGTAACACTGATCATTGTGAGAGATCAGTATCACTCATCTAAAAGAAAAGTGAGGATTGTGAGAAATGAGTAAAACTAATATAAAAATATGAAGATGAGGAAACTAATATAGATATATGGGTAAATGAATAAAACCAGTATGAACAGGATAAGAAATGGATATTAGAATGTAGGAAGTAGAGTTAGTCTGAATAAGATAAGGGTCTTCTAGCCCTAGATAGAATTAGCAGGTTTTGCATATGTAATTAGTAAGCCCTAGACAGTATTAGGAAGTTCTACATATGAAGAGGTTGTAGCCCTGAGAGTTGGGAAGGTGTAAATTAGAACAAAGACAGGTTTGTGAATAATGACAATGAGGATAATGACATGATGAGACACCGACAGGATACTCCCTGGTCCTCCAAGTTCACAGAAACAGCACGTAGGCAGACAGGATTGCCTAATGCCAAACTCATCCAGGAGGCAGAAGAATGTAAGGGGGAGGGTATTCCTATACTGAAATAAACTGTATAAAAGTTGGGTGAGCCCCAGTGTGTGTGTGTATTCCCAGGGTAAGGGGAAGCACCCAACTTTGCATTGTTGTATAATAAATGTTCTTTGTTCTTAATTTTTGTCTCAAGCAATTTCTGTGAAGGAACTTCTGTTTCTAACAATAGGGATGATTTGACCCTGATTACGAATAAAGAACACAATCCAGCAGCCTTCTTGGTTTCTCCAAATTCTGACAATACCATAAATGATTTAGAGCATGTATCTTTAAAGGTAATGGATTTACAGACCAAAATTAGAGGATTTAAGTGATGAGCCTTTACAGGAAGGTGAACGGGGTGGTTTATTGATGGATCTTCCCGTTGCATTGATGGCACTCGCTATAGCGGATATAGTGTAGTGGATGGGAAAGAAGGAGTGGTGATTGAAGCAGGTCACCTTCCCGGTCATTGGTCAGCACAATCTTGTGAATTGTATGCCCTCTGTAGAGATCTCCAGGGTCTAGAGAACAAGGTGGGCACGATCTACACAGACTCGGAGTATGCTTTTGGTGTAGTGCACACCTTTGGGAAGATCTGGAAAGAGCGGGCAATGATAACTGGAAAAGGACAAAAGTTGATCCATGAAAACTTAATTGTCCAATCTCTAGATGCTCTTACATTACCTGAGGAAATAGCTGTAGTTCATGTACGGAGCCATCAAAGTGGTGACAGTCCTGAAGTACAGGGGAACAGACAGGCTGATGCAGCTGCCAAACAGGCTGCGCTCACGGAGAAAATAGAAATGCAGCTGTTACTGCCCACCCCATATGAGGTTCAAAAGACTCCCATCTTTTGACGGGAAGAGGAGGTTTACATGAAGGACCAGGGAATGCGTTAAACTGTTGATGGGTTGGGGTGGACTGCAGAAGGACGCCAAGTGCTGAACAAAGCCTTGGCTCGGCAAATTATTGATCAGCTACACCAGCAGACACACTGGAGAACACAGGCACTTGTGGATACTTTTGTACGGTCTTTTCATTGCTCGGGAATATACACTATAGCCAAGCAGGGTTTTCCAATCTGTCAGAGAGTAAATAAGAAAGTTATGCGCCAGGTAATGCCTGGCGGTCGCGATATAGCTGTACGCCCGTTTCAACGGATACAAATTGATTTTACGGAATTACCTAAGATAGGGGTTTACAAATACCTCCTGGTGATGGTAGATCATTTCACACGATGGGTTGATGCTTTCCCGACCCCTAATGATCGTGCCAGCACCATTATCAGGATACTATTGGAGTCTGTGATTCCACGATATGGTATGATTCAAACCACTGACTCAGATCAAGGTACACATTTTACCTCTCAGGTACTCCAGGGTGTGTGCAAAATACTGGGAATAGATTGGCAGCTACATATCCCATGGCACCCCCAGAGCTCAGGCCGTGTTGAACGAATGAATCAGACCTTGAAAAATCAGCTCATTCGACTTCATGAGGAAACTGGACTCTCATGGATTAAATGCTTATCCTTAGCTTAAATTAGGACTCGCACAGCTTCTCGTGCGAACGAAAGAAAAGGGATGGAGCCACATCCAATTAATTAAATGAGCTGCTGAACCACAGACTTACGAGATTGATAATCTACCCTCCACCTGGCATGCGGTCCCTCATCCTTCTGATCTGAAAGTTACACTACGCCGGGAAAAAGTGCTGTAATGCTGTTTTTACGATTTGTTGTTATGTTCACTTGTTGGTTCCCAATTTTTGGGAAATCACCAAATTGTTCATGATGTATTTAGTCCTCCTGGAACAGGGGCAGCAGAGGTGACAATTATTTAACTTTAGAATGTAGACAGGGCACAGGTATAGAATATAGTCATAGTGGGGTATGGGTTAATATAGGATGCCAACATGGACCAGGGGAACAGAACAGCATGAGGGGAGTAGATTTGATTTGTATTTCGGCCTCTACATGTATTAAAAAGAGGAGTTTTAAAGAGATAGCACAAAGAAGATGGTGGGACAATGACAGACAGAATGTTAGTCAGAATTATACATGTGGCAGAGATAGAGTGAATACAGATGCTAATGTTCACAGACAGGCTGCAACTCACAGGTTCAGTGATACTTATGCTAATGTTCGCAGACAAGCTGCAACTCACAGGTTAAGTGACAAGAAACACCCCTCCCCAACTTGGTCTCCTGTAAAGCATCCTTTGGGTCACACAGACATTCGGAATGTTAAGCACCACCACTGTAAGGGGATTTCCAGTTGTAAACGAAGTAAGCTGCTCCAGAACACCACAGCTGCTTGGCATTTAAATTGTTTAATTAGACGCCAGGCAGCCTTGGAGATCATCATGGAACAGACAGCGATTGGCCTGAATTTATGGGCTGAAGAAAGACGACAGATACGAGCCACAGTTCAACAAAACCGCCTGGTTCTCGATTACTCGTTGGCTGCTGAAGGCAGCGTTTGTGAAAGACTGATTAATGATAATGATCACAACGGTCAGGCGGTTAAAGACACTTCTTCAGGAGTTCGAAAATCTTCCCATGCCCAAGTTCAGACTTGGACTAGACTTTTTATTGGTAACTGGAGTCTGATACCCACAGCCCTTATAGCAGCTGGACTCGCTATTCTGGTCATTATGGTGCTCCCCACCTAAAGACTTGTCTGCAGTATTTAATTCAACGGACCCCTCGTCAGATCACTAGAACCCAAAGGATGTATGTTTCCCAAATTCTGTCTGATGATGCTGAGACTGCAATTCGTTTACTGACTCGCTGGGAAAAAGACCAAATTACATTCCAGTTGAGAATTCACGAAGCGTAGCTAAAAGAAAAGTGAGGATTGTGAGAGATGAGTAAAACTAATATGAAAATATGAAAGATGAAGAAAGCTAGTATGGATATATGTGTAATGAATAAAGCCAGTATAAATAGGATAAGGATAGATAATACAATGTAGGAAGTAAAGTTAGTCTGAATAAGATAAGGGTCTTCTAGCCTTTTAGACAGAATCAGCAAGTTCCGCATATGTAATTAGTAAGCCTTAGACAGAATTAGCAAGTTCTGCATATAAGAAGTGAGTAAGTCCTGAGGGTTGGGAAGGTGTGAATATGGAAAAAGGCAGGTTTGTGAATAAGGACAATAAGGACAATGACATGATGGGACACCGACCAGATACCCCCTGGTCCTCCAAGTTCACAGAAACAGCACGTAGGCAGACAGGATTGCCTAATGCCAAACTCATCCAGGAGGTAAAAGAATGTAAGTGGGAGGGTACTTCTATACTGAAATAAACTGTATAGTATAAAAGTTGGGTGAGCCCCAGTGTGTGTGTGTATTCCCAGGGTAAGGGGAAAACACCCAACTTTGCATGGTTCTTTGTTCTCAATTTTTGTCTCGAGCAATTTCTGTGAAGGTACTTCTGTTTCTCACAAGGCAGAATCCCCCAAACCTCTGCAGTTTTCTCCCTTACATTTCTCAATACCAATGAAGTAACCAGATGATTTTAAATCTAAATTTTGAATGTAGAGATACAGCATTGTTGCAGGCCTTTTTGGCCCATGAGCCCGTGCTACCCAATTACACCAATTGACCTACAACCCCAGTATGTTTTTGAACAGGAGAAGGAACCAGAGCACCTGAAAGGAACATGGGAAAAACATACAAACTCCTTACAGACAATGCCAGATTCAAACCCCAGTCACAGGCGCGGTAGCAGCTTTGCGCAAACTGCTACACTAACCTTGTCAGCCTCTACACCCACCGTGCCAGCCTAGGCTGGTGGAGACTGTCATAAATGATTCAATTAATGGTTCTAATATGCCTTCTGCCTCCATGAGTGATCTGTCCTTCTGATTTCATAGTAATCACATCACTCCTTTTACAAATCTTTTCTTTTCACTTGCCAGTAGAATATTTTCGGATTTGCCATTGTGTTGGCTGGCAGTCTTTTCTCATGCTCTCTCTTTGTTCTCTTATTTCCTGTATTACTTCCTGCTGCAAACTTCCTCTAAGCAGCTTGTTGATCTGTAATTTATTCTTTTTTTCCGCTCACTTTTGGATACTATTCATTTGGCTTTAATTTTCCTTCCATTCTCCCTTCTGGGAATGTTCCTGTAAAACAGCTGAACTACCCTCCCCCTTACATCCAATTGTTCAATTTCAGATTTATCTACCAAGTTCAGGTTCCAGGTTACCTGGGCCAGATTGGTTCTTCTCTAATTGACTATTTTATTTTAACCCAGGAGATGTCTATATATATGTATATTTATTTTTTGCAGCTACTTTAATCTCAGAATATTTGCTGAGGAATGAAACAGGCCCTTTAGTTAAACAATTTTTACACTTATCATAAGTTTAACAATTTATTTTCCCTACATTCCCATAACCCCCCCTCACTCCCAGCAGCTGCCACTCACCTACACAATAAGCGATAACATAAAGCAGCATAGATATGCATCATATTAAGTGAATAAAAATTGGCCATTTAATGGAAATGTGAGTCAATGTGAAAATACAAAATCCTGTTCATTTTCAATTTCTATGATGGTAACCTACAGAATGAAATAAACACAGTAAATGCTGGAAAGACTCAGCTGATCAGGCTGTGCTTGTGGGAAGAGAAGCATTTGATTTTTTTTATTTCGGATTGCAAGCATCTCCATATTTTATTTTGATTTTCACCAGCAGAATGAATTTAATTTTCTGTGAAATAGAGTTCAAATGATTTTCCTGATATTTTTCTGAATGTCCAATTTCTGCCTGATTTTCTTACAAATATATTTGATTAAACTATGGATGATCTGTTTAAAAAAAACATGCATGAGAAATAAAAGGAAATGGATCTCTTTGTTTGATGGATGTCAACCTCGCATGTGCTCAATTATACAATGATATGTATAACATTAAGCCCCTAACTTGTTGATTTATGGTTATGACCAAATCAAAATATTCTATTTATGAAAGATAACAAAATATTGGGATAGTGATCAAAGAAATGATAACAAAAAAATTAAGAGTTTTAGTGCTATGAAAGGCTTCGATCAAGACAATGGGGAAATATTTCTTTCAGACGATATATATATAAATTAATCAGGAAGAACAACAAAAAGAAGTTGGGGATATTTTGTCAAAGAACATGGTTTATAATACTTATGTGAAAATGAATATTCAGAGAGAAAATACCATGATACATGAACAAGTTTAAAAAACCGTGGCATAAGAAACAATAAGATTGTACTTACGGAAGTTATAGATTGTGAACATCAGATAAATCCATGGTTGATCTAGGAGGCATCAAAATCTGAATTGGGAAGGTAATTTTATGTATCTGCCATTGTTCCGTTTTCACAGTTCCAGTAACCACCGTAAATTACTGACAAACAACATGGGCTTCCTGTTTTTTTAAATTTTTATTCTGTGCAATCAGAAGTGACCACATCTGTACCCTGATAATACCTACTCCACATGCATTCCTATCATCAGTTCATCAGAATACATTCAGACACTCAGTATCACATGGTTTACTCTGTAATTAAAGGAAACATGTGAATTTAGCAAAGGAAACCACAACATTAGTAAAGAAAGGAGAGTAGAAAGTAAATTGGCAACATCTTGTAAAAAGAAAAAATATTAACTACAGCTAATGCAGATTAGATGGACATAGGAGAAATTATACTGGGGTCTAAGAATGTAGAAGAACGATTAAACAAATATTTTGTATCTATCTTTCACAAAATAACTCACAAAACATCAGAAAAAAAAGAATCACATCAAGTGTGACTGAGAAACTCAAAGAAATTAGCATTATTTTTTTTCAACAATGCAGCATGGTAGAAGGCTCTTCCAGCGTATGACATCCATGCTAATTAACCTACCAACCCTGTATGTTTTGGAGGGTGGGAAGAAACTGGAGCAACCAGAGAAAACCCCTGCAGTTGGCAAGGAGAAAGTAGAAACTCCTTAATGTGGCGAGCTTCTATTTTTTAGTGAGTGGTTAATTTGGGGGTGGGGGGGAGGGTGGAACAGTGTGCAATACATTCACAGAGTTCATAACATTTTCAGACAGCCAGGCACCCATAAGTGACTTAAGTCCAAAACAATAAACAAAGTTAATAGTTTGGAAGAACAAAGGAACAATGGTTGTTATTTCAGGAAGAAAGATCAGATGGGACATTTGCAGTTGTAGGACTCATGTTTTGGGAAATTGAAACAGAAACTGAAAATCAGTATTGATCAAGCAAGTCATGTGATTAAGACACATGAAGAACCAGAGATCTGCAAGAGTCAGAGAAGTGAAGGAGTTTGTGTGAGATGGACACTTCTGCTGTCTCTCCTTGACTGGGGAAAACAGTGATCTGATTTGACCATTCTAGCAGTCATTTTTAATTGACGCGCATCTGGGTAAAGAAAACAAGATCATTCTTGCATTTAGATCGTGATCATTCTGATGGTTACTTTGTCTGCCCATTTCCTGTGTTCTTGAAAGCAATGAGGAAGTCACATGCTTCATTTCCCTTATACAAGGAAGAGGGGAGTCGGGAAAAAAAATATCTGGAAGCAACTTGATAAGGATTCATGAGTTTTGAGAAGTCTGATGACTCGATGTCTCACCTACTTTATAATTACTTCTGAACACTCCCTCCTCCACTCCAGTTTAAATTCTATATGGAATACTTTGGAGGATCATGACCAAGAACCAGACATCAATTTAAAGGTTCTAAGCTTCAACATAGGATTTCTAAGAGTGAACTTTGAATTGACTTTTCAAAATTGTGCCTAAGTGGGTAATACACACAAACACATATACTTTTGTGCATAGTGGGGTTAAGTTTTGATTTAAGTAAGGTGTTATATTATTTAAATTATTGTTTTAAAAATACCATTGTCTTGGGGAATTTCTATTGTTGCTGGTCTGTGATGCAACATTACAGACAGCACCAGATTCCAGCCTGGATTGGTAGTGCTGTAGTAGCATTGTGTTCACTGCGAAGCTGACCATGCCACCCATTTATAAGTAGTAAGACATTAGCTTTCAAAATATTAATGGGATTGCAAAGCAATGAATCTCTAAGGAAGAGATGACTAAGAAGGTGAATTCTTAGAACATTGCAGCACAGTCCAGGCCCTTTGGTCCATGATGCTGTGCCAACCTATATATACTTTCCCTACACAAAAAACTAAGCCACCATAACCTCTATTTTCTTTTCATCCAGGTGCCTGTTTTAGAGTCTCTTAAATGACCCCAATGTTTCAGCCTCCACCACCACACCTGGCAATAGATTCCAGGCACCCACAACTTGCTGTGTAGAAAACCTACCTATAATGGCTCCCCTAAACCTTTCTCTCTTCATTTTGTACAGATATCCTCTGGTGTTTGCTACAACTGCCCTGGGAAAAAGGTGCTGGCTGTTCACCTCTATGCCTCTGATAATCCTATAGACATCTATTAAGCAAATTCTTATCATTTTCCTCTCCAAAGAGCCCAAACTCCACTAACCTTGTTTCAGAAGATGTTCTTCAATCCAGACAGCATCCTGATAAATCACCTCTGTACCCTCTCCTAAGCTTCCACAAGCATTCTGTAAGAAGATGACTAGAACTGAGCACAATACTCTAATTGTGGTCTCACGAGAGATTTGTAGCATTGCATCATGACCTCTCAACTCTTGATTCAATCCTCAATTAAAGAAGTCCAACATCCCAGAGGTCTTCTTAACTATTCCATCAACCTTCACAGCGACCTTGAGAGATGTATGCATTTGGACCCCAAGGTCCTCTGGTCCTCCACACTGTTAAGCATCCAACCATCCAACTCAGCTTTATGGTTTGATCTTTCAAAATACATCACCCCCCATTTATGCAGATTGAATATTTGCCACTTTTCCATGCATCTCTGTGTCCTGTCTAAATCCTTTTATAACCTTTGATAACTTAAGCACCATCCACAGCTCCGGCAACCTTCATATCATCTACAAACTTATTGACCCATGCATCTGCCTGTTCATCCTTATTCATAAAGATCACAAAGAGCAGGGGTCCCAGAACAGATCCCTGCAGAACTCCATTAGTCATTGACCTCCAGGCAGAATACTTTCCTTCCATGACTACTCTCTGCTTTCTACATGGAAGCCAATTTGTAATCCACACAGCCAAGGTTGCACTGATCCCTTGCCTGCTAACTTTGTGGGTGAGTTTCTCATGGCCGACCTTGACAAATGATTTACTAAATCAGAATCAGAATCACGATTTATTGTCATGAACAAGTCATGAAATTCAGTGTTTTGCTGCAGCATCATAGTGCAAACATTCATATTACAACCATTTTACATTACTATATAAAAAATAACATTAATAGTGCACGAAAAGTAAGGCAGTGTCTGTGGTTCATTGATCATTCAGGAATCTGATGGCAGTGGGATAGAGGATGTCCTTGTGCTGCTGAGTGCTCGTGGCCTGGATGGTGGGGATCGTTGAGGATAGAGGCTGCATTTTTAAGACTCCGCCTCATGTAGATGTCCTCAATGGAGTGAAGTCTGATGCCTGTGATGTTGCAGGCTGAGTTAACAACCCTCTGGAGTTTATTCTTGTCCTGAGAGTTGGCGCATTCATGCCAGTGATGCATCAGCCAGAATGCTCTCCACAGTACACCTGTAAAAGTTTACAGGAAAATTCATATAGACAATATCTATTGCCCTACTTTATTCGATATCCTGTTACCTCCTCAAAAAACACAATTAGACTCATTAGGCACGACCTTCCCTTCACAAAGCCATGCGGACAATCCTTGAGTAGACTGTTCTTTTCCCAATGCTCATAGATCCTATCCCTAAGAATCCTCTCCAATAGTTTGAACACCACTGACGTAAGACTCACTGTTCTATAATTCCTAGGATTCTCCCTATTACTTATTTTTTAAAAAAGACATTTTCCATTCTCCAATCCTCTGGTACCTCCCCTGTGGCCACAGAGGCCTCAGAAATCATTGCCACTGCACTGAAGCTGTCTCTTCCCTCACTGCCCACAGCAACCTGGGGTATATCATGTCCAACACTTCCTCTTCCCAAATCTCATCATCATCCAACCTGCTCTATTTTGACCTCACCCTGATCAAGGTCAGTGAATACTGAAGTAAAGTATTTATTTTGGACTTCCCCAATTTTGTCGGCATCTAGGCACTTGTTGCCTGCTTGATGCTGGAGCCACTCTATCTTCATTCTAGTCATCCTCCTTTTCTTCACATTCTCATTGAATGCCTTGAGGTTCTCCTAAATCCTACTTGTCAAGGCCTTTTCATGCCCACTTTGATTCAATCCCACTAAGTCCTTTCTTAATATTCTTTTTGGATATTGTATAATTCTCATGAGCCCTTCCTGACTTTTGCTTCCTAAATCTAATTCATGCTTCCTTCTTCCACTTAGCTAGCTGTCTCACCTGTTTTGTTAACCTGGTTCCCTTTTCCTCTCATCTTTTCTCTGTTTCAGTGGGATAAACCTATCCTGAACCCAACACAACTGGTCTCTAATCATCCTCCACGTTACTTCAGTGCATTCTCCATAGTTCTGCTAAAGCTCAGCAAGTTGCAGTCACTACCAACAAAATACTCCCCCACTGAAAGGTCCACCACCTGACCAAGTTCTTTCCCAAGAACTGGATCCTGTATGGACTCTCCTTTTGTCAGTTGTTCATGACCCAAGGATCAGTGCTGCCCCAAGGATCGGTGCTGCCTCAAGGATCAGTGCAAGGTCCCCTGCTGTTCATAATTTATATTAATGATTTGGATGATGGGGTGGTTAACTGGGTAAGTAAATACATAGACGATATGAAAATAGGAGGAGTGGTGGATAGCGAGGAAGGTTTTCAGGGATTACAGTGGGATTTGGTTTGTCTGGAAAATTTGGCTGAATGATGACAGATGGACTTTAATGTAGAGAAGTGTGAGGTGCTTCATTTCAGGAAAAATAATCAAACTAGGACATATGTAGTAAAGGGGAGGACATTGGGGAATGCACAAGAACAAAGAGATCTTGGAGTTATGGTGCAGCATTCTTTGAAGGTGGACAGGGTGGTTAAGAAGGCATTTTAGTATGTTAGCCTTCATAAATCATAGCATAGAGTATAGGAGCTTGGAAGTGATGCTGCAACTGTTTAAGGCATTGGTGAGGCCAGGTTTGGAGAAGGTGCAGAAAAGATTTACCAGGATATTGCCTGGCTTAAAATACCTCGAGTAGAGAGGAAGATTGCTGAGGTTAGGACTTTATTCATTGGAATGTAGACGGTTGAGAGGTGATTTGATAGAGATGTTTAAAATTATGAAGGGAATAGATAAACTAGATCCAAGTAGACTTTTCCCCCAGAGAGCAGGGGAGGTTGAAATAAGAGGTCACAAATTGAGGGTAAAGGGGCAAAATTTTAGGTGAAACATTAGACGCCTCTTCAATCAGAGAGTGGTGGCTGAATGGAATAATCTTCCAGAAGAAATAGTTGAGGCAGAGTCAATTCTTTCATTTAAGAGAAGACTGGATATATTCATGGATAGGAGGGGGTTGGAGGGTTATTGACGAGAATAAATGGGGGATCTAGTGGAGTTGTTTGAGTGAACCAGTGTGGTTTTGAAGGGCCAAGATGGCCTGTTTCCATGCCATAAACTGTTACATGGTTATATGGTTCCACATGCAGTGTCAGGAATCCTTCTTGGACACACCTGACAAATTCTGCTCCATCTATCCCTTTTGCAGTCAGGAGGTGCCTACTAATAAACTCGTTGGTGCCCTGAGGGCTATTTGGGAGCTTATAGACTACACCCAGTATAGTGATAGTTGCCTTCCTGTTTCTGACTTCCATCCACACCAACTTAGTGAGCACTGTCTCCACAGAGTCTCCTCTGACCGCAACTTTCACCTAGGCCCCTGCCACCCACCCAAGCTCCCGACACCATGACCACTCATCCGAGCTCCTGATGCCCTGGCTGTGGACAATTGGCAGACAATTGTAAGCCTGCATAGTAAAACTACCACTGTGAGCACCAGCTCGTAAGATTCCTGTTCCACAGAACCATAGAACATTACAGCACAGAAACAGGCCACTTCAGCCCTTCTAGTCTGTGCAGAACCATTTTTCTGCCTCACTGTTCCACACCCAGTCCATAGCCCTCCATACCCCTCCCATCCATGTACCTGACCAAATTCTTCTAAAATGTTAAAATTGAGTATCAGTTGGGAGCTCATTCCATACTCCCACCACTCTCTGTGAGAAGAAGTTCCTCTTCATGTTGTTCCCCCTAAACATTTCCCCTTTCCCCAGCCAAAACATTTCCATGAAACGTGCAGTATATGCCAAAGAGCCACATGTGGCTCATGAGCCGCAGTTTAGCCACCCCTGTTCTTCACTGACATTACATTGTCCAAGGTCCTGGAATTCACTAATTGTAGTCTTCCAAATCTCCATAGATTGTAGAACATTTGCTGATGACTGTAACATAGCAAGTGTAAATCCACCATCATAGGAAGGAGAGAGAGCTGAAACAGAGAATTATAGGCCAAGTGAGATCTAACATCCATCAATGCTGGCCGACACTGACATGAGAAGCACCAGATGCTGAGAACAAATTAAAATCAGCAGCAAACCGTTTTCAGGTCAGTTGAATTGATGCAATGTGTTAGTGTCATTATGCAATTAAACTGGATAAATTCAATAAAGTTAATGTTTTGCCAATTTCCTACATGATACAGCAAATCTGAAAACATGTTCAGCTTGAAGATGTCTATCATAATCCCCATTTTTCTTCTGAAAAAAAATTTTGTCCAGTGTTTCTAGTGGTCATTTTCTAGTGATCTCATATCTACTCTCACTTCCCTTTTAATCTTTATATACTTGAATGAGCTTTGTGTATCCTCTTTGATATTGTATACTAGCTGACTTTCATGTTTCATCGGTTCCCTCCTTGTGAGTTTTTACTTACCTTCTGCAATTATTTTAAAACTTCCCAATCAATCTCCCCACTAATCTTTGCTTCCTTGTATTCCCTTTCTTTTGATTTTATGTTGGCTTTGACTTCCCTTGTCACTTCCTAAATCATGGGGAAGGATGAAGTGTTGGATCTGTGGGAGTAAAGTGGGAAATTGTGTGTGATATGCGGTGATGGGAGAAGGGATGAGGGAGATTCCCAAGGAGTGATCCTTTCAGAATTATGAAAAGAGACAAAACGAAGGATCTGTTGAATGCTAAGGTTGGTGCAGTTCCAGGGATTCTCTGTCACGACTCTGATTTTTTTGAAAATTTTATTTAAGTATCTTTACAAAATATTACAAAAAAAGACAATACCAGATACAAATACAAATACAAATACAAAAAATACAAATACAAATACAAAAAAATACAAATACAAATACAGATACAGATACAAAGAAGGAAAAGCATAAAAAATAATACTGATAATGATAATAACCCCCCCACCCCCTTCCTTTCCTCTACTAACTATTACATCTTAACTCCCTCCCTCACTCCTTGAGGTCCAGTTGGCAAGGAGCGAAGAGGCGGGAGTGTGCTATGCTGAACGGACGTGAGTAAAGTGGTCCTAATTTATCTATTTATTTAAAAAGCCAGGTGTGCATCTATTTATTTATTTATTTATTTAAATTGTAAGGGGAAGGGTTTGTTGGTGTAAATTTAAAGTAGTTAATTTAATTTTAAGTTAAAATTTTTAAAGGGGGAGTGGGCTAGTGCGCAGGCGTGTGGTGACGTCAGCAGGGAGGGAGTTTTAAAAACAAAGAAAACCTTACCTCAGTTGAGGTCCAGTTGGCAAGGAGCGAAGAGGCGGGAGCGTGCTGTGCTGAACGGACATGAGTAGAGTGGTCATTTAGTCTTAATTAAGAGTTAATAATTTAGGTGGGGATTGCTGTTCAGTGCAGAGACAGTAATTGAATAGGGAGTGCAGGTGGGAGTAATTAAAGGAAACTGGTTAGGATTGGACAGTGCTAGTGGTCACATTGGGTAGTCTATTAAAGTAAAGGAAAGGTCTTTGGGAGCGGCAGTGAGTGAGCGGCCCAAGCGAGTGAGTGGGAGCACAGGTTGAGGACGAGTCACTGCACATTAAGGTAAGATAGTCTTTATTACTACTTCATTGGGGTAAAGGATGAGTGTTAGGGCTGTGTGTTGTTGGGAGTGCCAGATGTGGGAGGTCCTGGAGTCTTCCAGATTCCCGGATGTCCATATCTGCACTAGGTGTGTTGAGCTGCAGATTCTTAGGGACCGTGTTAGGGAACTAGAGCTGCAGCTCGATGACCTCAGGCTGGTTAGGGAAACAGAGGAAGTCATAGACAAGAGTTACAGCCAGGTGGTCACGCCAGGGCCACGGGAGGAGGAAAGGTGGGTAACAGTTAGGAGAGGGACAGAAAAACATAAAGTGCCAGAGAGGAGCCCAATGACTGTAACCCTCAGCAATAAGTACGCTTCTTTGAGTACTGTCGAGGAGGACATCAAAGTTGGGGGGAGCAGCAGTGGCTGTGCCTCTGGCATGGGGTCAGCCCCTGTAGCTCAGAAAGGTAGGGAAAGGAAGAGGAGGGCAATAGTGGTAAGGGACTCCATAGTTAAGAGGACAATGCAGCAACGAGAACTGGATCGTGATTTGCCTCCCTGGTGCCAGGGTCCGGGATGTTGCTGCTCGTGTCCCGGATATCCTAAAGTGGGAGGGACAGGAGCCAGAGGTCGTGGTACATGTAGGTACCAATGACATAGGGAGGAATAGAGAGGAGGTCCTAAAAAGTGAGTACAGGCAGTTAGGTAGGGATTTAAAAAGAAGGACTGCAAAGGGGGTCATCTCTGGATTACTCCCTGTGCCACGTGACAGTGAGAATAGAAATAGAATGAGGTGGAGGATTAACATGTGGCTGAAGGGGTGGAGTAAGGGGCAGGGTTTCAAGTTTCTGGATCACTGGGACCTTTTTTGGGGAAGATGTGACCTGTACAGTAAGGACGGGATACACTTAAATCCCAGGGGGACCAGAATCCTGGCAGGGGTATTTGCTAGGGCTACTCAGGATCCTTTAAACTAGAATGGTTGGGGGGAGGGAGCAAAATAGTACAGAGCAGTAAGGAGAAGGTTAGAATTCAAACAAAGAAAGTTTGTAGTAAGTATTTGAATATGGATGGGCAGGTGATAGAGAAGGGAAATGTTCTGGAAGAAGATGAAGGGCAATTGGCAGGAAAAGTAAATAATGTTGTTATTAAAGATGAGGGAAAACAGGGATTAAAAATTGGGAAATCTCTGAAATTCATATATTTTAATGCCAGGAGTATTGTAAAAAAGGTGGATGAGCTGAAGGTGTGGATTGATACTTGGAAGTATGATGTGGTAGTGATTAGTGAGACATGGTTGCAGGAGGGATGTGATTGGCAGCTGAATATCCCTGGGTTTCGTTGCTTTAGGTGTGATAGAGTCGGAGGGGCAAGAGGAGGTGGTGTTGCATTGCTTGTCAGGGAGAATATTACAGCGGTGCTTAGGCAGGATAGATTAGAGGGCTCGTCCACGGAGGCTATTTGGGTGGAACTGAGGAGTGGGAAAGGAGAGGTTACACTTGTAGGGGTGTATTATAGACCACCCGGAGGGGACCGAGACCTAGAGGAGCAAATCTGTAGGGAGATAGTGGATATTTGTGATAAGCACAGGGTTGTAATTATGGGAGATTTTAATTTTCCACATATAGATTGGGAAACACATTCTGTGAAAGGGCTGGATGGGTTAGAGTTTGTGAAATGTGTGCAAAATAATTTTTTACAACAATATGTAGAGGTGCCGACCAGAGAAGGAGCAGTGTTAGATCTACTGTTTGCAAATGGGATGGGTCAAGTGACGGAGGTTAGTGTTGGCGAGCACTTCGGGTCCAGTGATCATAATGCCATCAGCTTCAATGTCATTATGGAAAGAGATAAGTCAGGGCCAAGGGTTGATGTTTTTGATTGGGGAAAAGCTAGATTTGAGGAGATGCGAAAGGACTTACAGGGTGTGCATTGGGACAATTTGTTTTATAGGCAGGATGTAGTAGAGAGATGGAAGTCTTTTAAAGATCAGATTTTGAGAGTGCAAAAGCTTTATATTCCTGTTAGGTTAAAAGGAGGGGCAAAAGGTTTGAGAGAGCCGTGGTTTTCAAGGAATATTGGAAACTTGGTTCGAAAAAAAAGGGAGGCGTACATTAGGTATAAGAAGCATGGAATTAAGGAGATGTTTGAAAAATACATTGAATGTAAGAGGAATCTTAAGAGAGGAATTAGGAAAGCTAAAAGAATGTACGAGGAGACTATAGCAAGCAGGGTGAAAATTAATCCAAAAGGGTTCTACAAATATGTTAATGGTAAAAGGAAAGCGAGAGAAAAAATTGGTCCCTTAGAGAATCAGAGCGGAAAACTGTGTGTGAAGCCTAGAGAAATGGGGGAGATATTGAACAGTTTCTTTTCTTCGGTATTCACCAAGGAGAAGGATATTGGGATATGTGAGATTAAAAAAAGCAAATTGGGTAAATATGGAGAATATAGTGATTACGAAAGATGTAGTGTTGGGGCTTTTGAGGAATATAAAGGTGGATAAGTCTCCGGGACCAGACGGGATCTTCCCCAGGACATTGAGAGAAGTAAAGGAGGAAATAGCAGAGGCTCTGATGGTAATTTTCCAAATGTCATTAGAGATGGGGATAGTGCCGGAGGATTGGCGTATTGCGCATGTGGTTCCGTTATTTAAAAAGGGTTCAAGGAGGAAGCCTGGCAATTATCGGCCTGTAAGTTTGACATCTGTGGTAGGTAAATTAATGGAGAAAGTTCTTAGAGATAGTACTTATAAATATCTGGAGAGACAGGGTCTGATCAGGAGCACTGAACACGGATTTGTGGGCGGAGGTCCTGTTTGACTAATCTGATTGAATTTTTTGAAGAGGTGACTATGAATGTGGATGAGGGTAGCGCGGTGGATGTTGTCTATATGGACTTCAGTAAGGCCTTCGATAAGGTACCACATGGAAGGTTAGTGAGGAAGGTGCAGTCTTTAGGTATAAATTTTGAGGTAGTCAAATGGATTGAACATTGGCTGAAAGGGAGAGGCCAGAGAATGGTAGTGGAAAATTGTCTGTCAGGTTGGAGGCCGGTGACCAGTGGTGTGCCTCAGGGATCTGTATTGGGCCCATTGTTGTTCGTTATATACATTAATGATCTAGATGATGGGGTGGTAAATTGGATTAGTAAATATGCAGATGATACTAAAATAGGCGGAATAGTGGATAATGAAGAAGGTTTTCAAGGATTGCAGAGGGATTTGGGCTGCTTAGAAAAGTGGGCTGAAAAAATGGCAGATGGAATTTAATGCTGATTAGTGTGAGGTGCTTCATTTTGGTCAGAAGAATCAGAACAGGACATACGTAGTAAATGGGAGAGCATTGATGAATACAGAAGAGCAGAAGGATTTGGGAGTAACAGTACATCGTTCCCTGAAGGTAGAAACTCATGTGAATAGGGTGGTGAAGAAGACTTTTAGTATGCTGGCCTTTATCAATCATTGCATGGAATATAGGAGTTGGGAAGTGATGTTGAGATTGTATAAGGCATTGGTGCGGCCTAATTTAGAGTTCTGTGTGCAGTTCTGGTCGCCTAATTATAGGAAGGATATAAACAGAGTGGAGAGAGTGCAGAGAAGATTTACCAGAATGTTACCTGGGTTTAAGCATCTAGAGTACAGGGAGAGATTGGGCAGATTAGGTCTTTATTCTTTGGAGCGTAGAAGGTTGAGAGGGGATTTGATAGAGGTATTTAAGATTATGAAAGGGATAGACAGAGTGGATGTGGATAGACTATTTCTGTTAAGAGCAGGAGAGATTGAAACAAGAGGACATAAGTTAAGAGTTAAGGGGCAGAGGTTTAGAGGTAACATGAGGGGGAACTTCTTTACTCAGAGAGTGGTAGCGGTGTGGAACGAGCTTCCGGGAGAAATAATGGTGGCAGAGTCCATTTTTTTATTTAAGAAAAAGCTGGACAGGTATATGGTGGAGGGTTATGGTCATTGTGCAGGTAGGTGGGACTAGAGAGGAGTGTTTGGTTTGGTGCGGACTAGAAGGGCCTAATAGCCTGTTTCCATGCTGTAATTGTTAGGTTAACGTGCCAACTCTTTACTTAACTCTTACTTAAGATCAATACTCATACAATCCAAATATAAACTCCCCATTTTAATAAAGAAAGAATAATTATTTTGCAAATTGTAAGTTATTTTTTCCAAATATAAACATGATTGCAATTCATTATACCATCTTTGTATATTCAATTCCACATCATTTTTCCAAATTATCACTATGCATTTTCTTGCAACCACTAACCCTAACTGCAGAAATGCCAACTGTGGCTTATCAACCAATCCCAAAGTAACAACATTTATATATATCCCAGTAAACACATTGAATCCATTTGCAAATCAATTGTAAATAAATCTCTCAAAAATTTAATAACCTTTTTCCAAAAAAATGTAACTTTCTTACATGTCCATACACAATGTACAAAATTACCTGTCTTTTCTCCGCATTTAAAACACAAGTTTGTTGGTCTAAATCCATATTTCTTCAATTTCTCGTCAAATATAATTGATGAATAAAATTATAATTAACCATACTATATCTCACATTAATTACATTTGTAACACTGACCATACACATATTTGACCATTCCTCCCAAGACAATTTAATATCTAAATCTTTCTCCCATTTCTCTTTTATTCTATCTATCCCAACTTTATCCATCTTTTCTTGCAACAATCTATACATATCCGATATAAATCCTTTTGTGTCCTTGCCAACCATTATAATATCAAACTTAGATTAACTTGGTAAAATTAATTCCTTACCAAATTGTATTCACAAAAAATCTTGAACTTGATAATAGGCTAATATAGATTTGCAGAAATACCAAATTTCTCTTGTAATCTGTTAAATGTAGAAAATTTACCCCCCTCAAAATAATCCTGTAAAATACTAATTCCTTTCAATTTCCAATTTTTCAAATAAAGATTATTTAAAGAAATTAATTTATTCTGGTACAACAGTGATTTAACCGTAATTTTCCCTTTAGAACCTATAAGCTGATCCTGCTTATACCAGATATCCAATATATGTCTTAATACTGGTAAATTATATATTTGTAACAAAGGATTCCATTTGTAAATAAATTGACTAATTTCTTTTTCAAAAATTTGATCCAACTTAACTTTAGCCCAAACCGATGATTGTTGAACATCAAACAACCTATTAAAAAATTTCAATTGAGCCGCCTCATAATAATTTTGAAAATTTGGTAACTGAAGTCCTCCCCATTCATACCACCATGTTAATTTATGCATAAAGACCCTAGATAATTTAGCCTTTTATTAAAATAATTGAATTGGTTTATTTAATTCTTTTAAAAATTTCTTCGGAATCCCACATGGAATAGATTGAAAAAGATATTGTATACAAGGACAAATATTCATTTCTATGCAATTTACTCTCCCACTTAAAGTTAATGGCAAATCTTTCCATTTCTGTAAATCAATTTTAATCTTATTCAACAAAGTTATATAATTCAAAATATATAAGTCATGGTAATAGTTATTAACTATAACTCCTAAATATTTAATCTTATCAGACCATTTAAATGTAGTAATCTGCCTACATTCTAAATAATTCTCATTTAATATCCGCAATATTTCACTCTTCTCCTAGTTAACCTTATAACCTGACAATACACTATATTGATGTAACAAATTTTGCAGCATCCTCAAAGATTCTTTAGGATATGTTAAATATATTAAAACACCATGGGCAAACAAATTAATCTTGTATTCTTGTTCATCTACTTTAATACCTTTAATATCCAAATTTTCCCTAACAGCTTGAGCGAAAGGTTCTATTACCAATGAAAACAATGCTGGCAAAAGAGGACAGCCTTGCCTAGTTGATAGAGATAGTGTAAAAGCCGATGAAATCAGACCATTCATCATTATTTGTGCTGTAAGATTAATTTATAAAGCTTTAACCCAAGTAGTGAAAATCGTTCCAAATTGAAATTTTTCTGAAAACTTAAATAAAAGTTTCCACTTGACACCATCAAAAGCCTTTTACACATCTAACACCACTATCATTAGTGGTGTTATCATTAAATTGATCATTAAATTTATCATTAAATTGATTAGCTTGTTTTCTAGCAGCATTAATTATAGAAATAAATTTAGTGACATTATCAACTGAGTATCGACCCTTTATAAATTCAGCTTGGTCAACATGTATTAATTTGGCAAATAATTAGCCAGTCTGTTAGCTAATACTTACACAACAATTTTACAATCTACATTTAATTGGTCGATAAGAAGACACTTTTAATGGATCTCTCTCTTTCTTTGGAATAACAGTAATCAATGTCCTCGAAAACGATTCTGGAAATAAACCCATCTCAGATGCCTGCTTCCATATAAACCAGAAACAACAAATCATTAAATTCTTTATAAAATTATACTGTAAACCCATCTTTACCTGGGAACTTTCCTCCTGACATTAATTGCAATGCTTCCTATAATTCTAATTCTGTAAATGGACAATCTAAATCATTAATATCCTTCCCAGTCAATAATGGGAAATTTAAATTAGCCAAAAACAAATCAATTTGCTCAGTATTTTGTCTACTTTCAGATGTATATAGTTCATTATAAAATCTAAAAAAATCCTAATTAATTTCCTGAGGTTTATGTAATCTCTGAATCTTTCCTAATAGCGTTAATTGTTTTTGTTGCTTGTTCCGTTTTTAATTGCCAAGCTAAAAACCTTATGTTCTCTTTCACCTAGCTTATAATAACACTGTTTCGATCTTTGAATCATTTTTTTCATATTTATGTGATTTCAATATATTATAATCGTAATTTAAATTTAGATAAATGGATTTTATTATCTTCAGTAGAATTCTGCTGAAATTCTTTTTCTAAATTTTCTATTTCTTTTTCCAAATTTTGACTTTCAATCAAATATTGTCTTTTAACTCTAGCTGTATAACTAATGATTTGACCTCTCAAATATGTTTTTAAAGCATCCCATAAAACAAATTTACTTTGTACTGAATCCTGATTCATTTGTAAATAAAAAGTAATTTGTTCCCTAATATATTTAATGAACTCAGGTCTTTTTAATTTCTTCTTTCTTTTTTCTTTCTTTGGCTTGGCTTTGCGTACGAAGATTTATGGAGGGGTATGTCCACGTCTGCTGCAGGCTTGTTGGTGACTGACAAGTCCGATCCGGGACAGGCAGGCATGGTTGCAGTGGTTGCAAGGGAAAATTGGTTGGTTGGGGTTGGGTGTTTGGTTTTTCCTCCTTTGTCTTTTGTCAGTGAGTTGGGCTCTGCGGTCTTCTTCAAAGGAGGTTGCTGCCCGCCAAACTGTGAGGTGCCAAGATGCACGGTTGGAGGCGATATCAACCCACTGGCGGTGGTCAATGTGGCAGGCACCAAGAGATTTCTTTAAACAGTCCTTGTACCTCTTCTTTGGTGCACCTCTGTCTCAGTGGCCAGTGGAGAGCTTGCCATATAACACGATCTTGGGAAGGCGATGGTAACTTCATTGTGGAGACGTGACCCACCCAGCACAGTTGGGTCTTCAGCAGCATGGATTCGATGCTTGCGGACTCTGCCAGCTCGAGTACTTCGATGTTGGCGATGAAGTCACTCCAATGAATGTTGAGGATGGAGCGGAGACAGCGCTGATGGAAGCTTTCTAGGTGATGCCGGTAGAGGACCCATAATTCAGAGCCGAACAGGATACCCACGTTCCTGGTATTTTTAATAACATCTCATTAAATCTCCAACAATAAGTATTTGCTACCTTCTCAGTGCCTAAACAAGATGCCAACAATGAGTGATCAGAGGAAATTCTACTTTTATACTCTGCTTGTATAAATCTACCCTGCTATGGAGCTGAAACTAAAAATAGGTAAATTCGAGAAAAAGAATTATGTTGTGCCAAGTGAAAAGAGTAATTTTTTTCAGTAAAGTTCGATATTCTCCATTTGTCCACCAAATTTAAATCCTTCGTTACCTCGACAATTCTTTTTGCCATTTTATTTCACTTCAAAGACTTTGGAGATTTATCCAATAGAGGGTCTAGACAACAATTAAAGTCCCCTCCCACTAAAATATTTCCAGTCGATTGGTTCAAATTTAAAAAAAAAAGTATCTGTAATAAATGCTTCATCATCTTCATTTGGAGCATAAACATTCATCAAAGTCCAGGCTTCATTTTTTTTTTGCAATTCACCACCAAAATCCTTCCCACGTTAACACAAAAAGAATCCAAAATAAACGGTACTTTCTTATTTATCAAAATGGCTACTCCTCTTGCCTTAGAATTAAAAGATGAAGCAATCGCATGTCCTACCCAATCTCTTTTCAATTTCAAATGTTCCTTCTCAGTTAAATGAGTTTCTTGCAAAAATGCTATATCCTTCAGTTTAGTTTTTTAAAATATAATCCAATACACGTTTCCATTTTATCGGATGATTTAACCCCCCTAACATTAAATGTTGCAAAAGTAAAATTATTCATTATCACCTATAGAGTGGCATTAACAAAATTTACTCTTACAATTAAACCGACTCCCCTTCTAAACTAAAAAAAATCCCCAATAAAAAAAACCAGAAACATCCCCCTATTTAATAACTTAACAATCAAATGCAATCTCAAAATTCCCCTCCTCCCCCCCCAAATTGCAAAGCGGTAACACCCTCGTCAACCGGATGTGGTCAATACCACTAGTGGCAGATTACTTCAAATTCAGCGGGTCATCTGCCTCCCCCAAGCAGGACTTCTAAAAAATAAAAAAAAGTCATAAACTGCTTTATAATATTGATCACATTGATCAGCTGTAACATCTCCATCTTCTGCAGTTCGCTCTCATTTCCATTCTTGACTTTAGAAACGTTGATAGCAAGCTTCTTGGAAATATCAAAACTCAACTTGTTATCTGGTAATGAATTAGCAAAAGTTAAAGCATCTTGAGTTTTCTCAAAAAATTGAAATGGCCCATAAAACACTTTCAAAATCGCAGGATATCTAAATGTCGACCTGTAACCCTTCTTCCACAACACTGACTTGGCTTCATTAAACTCCTTACTCCTATTACCTCCTGACTTAAATCTGCGTAAAAGAAAAGTACTACTTTGAACCATTATTGGATTCTGATCAACTCGGGCTTTTTGCACCGCAAGACGCAAATTCATCTCCCAGTCTTGATATCTTAAACATCTAATTAAAACTGCTTTTGGAGGTTGTCCAGGTTTTCTTCTTAACGCTTGATGAGCCCTGTCCAATTCCAAACCATCAGGAAATTTTTCCACCCCTAATATTTCTGGAATCCATTTACGAAAAAATTTCGTAGGGTCTGTGTCCTGGGTAAACTTGTACCTCTCATTTTGATCGTTTTAGATTGGTCAGTGTTTGAGCTACCGAAAGAAAACAGAGACACATGCCAAGAGTACTTCAGTTTATACAAATCTTTATTACTAAATCTAAAGCTGATTTCAAAATACAATATGCAAGCCCTTCCCAATTATACTTTTCAACATCTGGACTGGTCCCAACTGCCGAAGCGAGGCAATGACTGCACACTTGTAGTAGGTTGTCTGGGCACCGGTAGCAGCTTCTCCACCTCCCCCGACCGGGACGTTGGTTGGACTCTAGAAGTTCTTCTTCTTGCTGAGAGATGTTTCCACCCCTCAGAGAGTCTCAAACTTCAGCAGTGGAACCATCGGTTATATTACTCAAAAATTGTTTATTCATAGCTTATCTCTCTAAATAAATTATTTACTTATCTTCAATCCTGACAGTCTGCGACCAACAAAAGACAACTGCATCTCTGGGCCCCATGGTGGAATTTAGATTATGTCTTCTGATTCACATGCATACATTATTTTCAAAGTAGGTGGAAATTAGATTATGTCTGCTGATTCATATCCATCTCTGAGCCCCATGGTGCAAATTAGATTGTCTTCTGATTCAACTGCATCTCTGATGGTCTAAATAGCATAAGCTGGTCTAAATCCTCCATAACATTCCACCCCTTGGTCACAGTTTGTTACTTTCGAGACCTAAAAAGCATTTTAGTACAGAAGGAGCGAAAAAGAGAAAACAAAACTAATAATCACAAGAATAAGCAATAATGCGAGCAAGCAATGGAGAATAATGTGGCCCACTCCCCCAACTGTACCAGTTAACCATGAAAAAGGCTCAAACTATCCTTGTGGGCTACAATACCCAGACGCTGAATCTCACGAACAGATTTTGAAACATGCTGAACAATATCAGATATATTAGTGGATACATCAGGAACATACGAGCAACATTCAGAACCGTCAACGGCACACATACCACCCTGTTTTGCTAAAGAAAATCCAGGGCCATTCGATTCTGTAAAGCCACTCTCCTGACAGCAGAGAGTTCGTGATTAAGGTCATTAAGGCCCTGACTGACAGACAAAAAGGCGAAGGATGTCTCATTGGCAATAGAGCTTATCAGATCATATAATTTGTGAACCTCTTCGGAAATGTGAATAACGCCATAACCTGGGATCAAGGTGCCAAAGAAAATTTCAGCACCTGAGAGGGCACGTCTATGCTGAAGGATAGGGGACATACGCATAAGGGAGGGATGAACCTGTAAATGGGAAATATGATGCAGGTAGGGGATGGCATACAGCAACCACCCCAGGTAAGGGGTAGCCATGCAAAGGAACGAGACACACAAACCTAATAGGTCCTGTTAATAGGATGCTTGGAAATAAAAAAGGAATATGCCAGACAGTTACTGTATCCCAGTGCATCAGCAGGCCTATCGGGGAACTTACAAAAGCAGACAGAACCCTTCACATGTTGAGAAACAATAAAATAGGGGGGTGTTATAAGGGGGGGTAGAAATATGCCATCCTCGAAAAATACCCAAAATGTCACTTAGATTAAAGAACGGGGCCTCCTCAGGCACATCAATGTGAACTCTGCCTTTGGAGGGATCAAAATATTTCCAGGCAGCCACCTCCTTTCAGGTGAAAGGAATGGGGATCATGGGAATGCCTGTACCAGTATGCAAAGGGCCTATGGTACAAATCCAACAATCAGAAACATTCAATCGGTGAGCGTAAGCATAGGAAACATGGAGAAAGGAATTGTCAGACAAATCTGAAGGAATGTTTGATGGTGAAGTAGGCAACTAACCCTCCACAGAACCGGAATCCTCCCACCACTTAGCGACAGGTGGTGCAGAGTTATCACAAGATAAAAAGTGTGTACAAAAATGACCATCACAGAAGTAGGGGCCAACTTCATCAGTTGGTCCATCCACAAACAAAATATAGGAACCGAGACCGGCAATTATATTAATAAGCTGCACTTGAGGCGGGTGACTGAGGACCTCCTCGGTGTAATGCATCAGGCAACTCATGGGCAACTCCCTCGGAACGTCCTTGACATTACAAATCCAATTGCTGGCAACAAAGCAGCTGTTAAGCCAGATCAGCAGGAGCACAAGATGGAGGACCTGGAACAGAGAAGCCTGACATACGTCACTCACGATGCCGTAAGCATTCAGCATTTTAACAAACTAAACCATCTTGTCCTTCAATAGCTATCCACTGAGTGTTACCCTGCGCAGGTGTCACTATTTCCCCTTTTACAGGAGGGCCACTACCTGGTGGTTCCACCCATACCTTTTGTCCGGCATTCTCTAGCTCGGGAATGGGGGGGGGATATGACTGTTTTTCCTCTGGAATAGGCTGTTGTTCAGAAGCATGAAGAAGTAGGTGGAAAGTTATACCTCCTTTAAAGGGCAATGATTCAAATTGTCGACTGCATACTGCAGCACATGGCACCACCCCTTCAAGGTCCCCAGTGGTGTTAATAAACAAATTTGTTCCTTCAGTAAGCAGTTCATTAGTTCAACTAACACAGCAGTCTGCAGGTAAAAAGGAATATGGTGGACCCATAAAATACTGTTGTCAGTTGCCCAATCACAGATTGCCTTCCCGGAGAAGTGTGAGCCATTATCAGACTGAATCTCCTCTGGTACATCATAATGAGAAATTAAATGGATTAGTGCTTGAATAGTGCTAGCTTGGTCAGCCGTCTTGGTGGGAAAAGCAAAAACCAGGCCTGAATAGGTGTCAACCATTACTAGGATGTAACATTTACCCATACAGTCTGGCATGGGGCCTATGTAATCAATTTGCCAGACCGCAGCCGAGCGAGCTCCCTGTCTTATTTGGCCATGCGGATCAAGGGGAATGTTGCGGGACTTCACAAGCTGGCATGCTGGGCATGTATGCACGACCATGCGGACATCGTCCTGATGGACGGGTAAAGCATGTATGTTCGGGCCCACATAGCTGATCCCTTCTCCCCCAAATGGCCACTCTGTTCATGTGCCCATTGAGCCAGGGGGACGGTATCGGCGCGGCTGATAGTGGCAAGCTGAACTGCTACTGCATTATATTGTGCCATGTTCGTCGTCGCATTGGTATGGGCATCAACGTGATATACGGTTATCTCACGATGGTGGGAAGCATCCCACAACAGCTGCCACAACTGTTTGCCCCATACTGGGTGGTCATGTACCAGCCAGTTGTTCTTTTGTCAATCAGGCATCCATACCACTAGTCCATTAGCCACAGCCCAGGAATCAGTAAACAGGTGAAGAGGGTGATCATGGAGGTCTAGTGGTAAAGTGACTGCCCTCAACTCAGCATACTGGCTGGAGCCCCCACCCCTCTCCTCCTATAAGTGAGTTCCTGACCTGGGATGTTAAGCCACCACCTTCCACTTCTGCTTTCCTTGCACCCACCGGCTGCTACCATCAGTAAACCAGGTGTCCGCTTGTTCTGCTGGAGTGAGCAAATCATATGGTTTACCCCACTGAACTGGTGAAGGGGGTAGGGGAGGGGGCAAGGCGGGTTCAACATCCTCATGACGAGACGGAAGATCAGCCACCTCTTCGTGTATGTGGCCCACCCCTTCAGGCACTCTGGTTGCGCGACTCTGAATATATCACTTCGAGCGACATTAGCCAAGACCCAGTTCATTATTGGAAGTGCAGGTCGCAACTGAACATCTGCATCACCTGTCATTCTTTCCATCTCCAGCAGGGCCCAGTAACAGGCCAGTAACTGTTGTTCAAAAGTAGAATAAAGAGTGGTTCGTGACCAGAATCCCAGCAGGATTCCCTTGTTTCTGCCAGAGGCTCCAGGAGGCCATATGATCAGTAACGGAGACCTGTAGTCCATAGGGGGTATTTGGAATGCGGGGAGAAATGGGCAGGGCCTGAAGCATACCCTGCTTGGCAGACTAGAACACCCTTTTCTAATCATTACCCCATAAAACGTCTGTTTTCTTTCGGGTAACCTTATATAGAGGATGTAAAAGCAACACCAAGTGTGGAATATGGCTTCACCAGTATCCCAATAACTCCAGAAAATGCTGGGTCTCCTTTTAACTAGTAGGAGTGGCCAAGACTGCGATCTTATTGTGAACTTTATCGGGAACCACCTGTTCTCCAGTATGCCACTGAATCCCAAGGAAAATAATGGTCTGGGATGAGCCCTGCACCTTGGCGGGGTTGATGGCCCACCTTCTTTGCATCAGGGCATCTTGGACATTCTCCATCTCTTGCGTGGCCCCTTAGATCATCACATCACCAATATAATGGTGAATCAAAAGAGAAGGCGATACCGGCACCGCCTCAAAATCACGGGCAATTAGGCTGTGGCAAATAGTGGGAGAGTGTAAATAGCCCTGAGGGAGGCGGGTGAAGGTATACTGGTGCCCCTTCCAGGTAAAGGCGAACTGGTCCTGTGAGACCTCAGCTTTAAGAATACTGAAGAAGGCGTTAGTGAGATCAATGACAGCATACCATGTTCCCGAGTTCCCAGTAGCAATGTTTTCAATAAGGGTAACAATGTCTGGAACTGCCGAAACAAGTGGTGGGGCATGTTTGTTCAAAATAAACGATAATCAACTGTCATTTTCCAGAAGCCATATGGCTTCTGGACCGGCCAAATAGGGCTATTAAAGGACGACATTGCGGGGCTCACTACCCCTTCTTCTTGCAAAGCATCGATGGTGGCAGTAATCTGTTCCTGCCCTCCAGGGAGGAGATATTGTGGAATGCATACTGGTTTCGCGGGGGGGAGGGGTGGGGGGGGGGTAGGCACCAGCACAGGATCCCACTTAGCCCAACCAACCACTAGTCTTTTTCTAATCATCCGAATTCCAAATCCAAATCCCCCTTGGCTAGTATTAAGGGACGTACCGGCCAGGCCAACAAATGAATACCCAGGATTCAGTCGTCAGTGGCAGCCACCAGGGCATGTAACCATACAGGGGAAGGGCCATCACTCACCGTGGCGCAGACTTTTATTTCCTTCGCGGGGGTGATCTCTCCTCCCATCCCCTCTATTCGAAATGTCGGTCCAGTCCAGAGGTCGAAGTTACCAGGAATCACCGAGTGCTCCGCATCGGTATCGACCAAGGCCAAATATTGGTGGTCATTACCCCTACCCCAATGGATTGTTAACGGTATGTAGGGCCGTGGGTCCCTGTGTATCTGCCGTATCTCAATGGAGTAGACACTGCAATCCACTGAAGAGGTACTGGGCTTCTCCTCCAGGAAAAACAAGGACTGGTTTGACGAAAACAGCCAGGAAATCCAGGAGCTGCTGGCAAAGAAGCGAGCTGCCCACCAGGCCCATCTTACAAAGCCGTCCTGTCCAGAGAAGAAACAAGCCTTCCGTCGCGCATGCAGCCATCTTCAGCGCAAACTCCGGGAGATCCAAAATGAGTGGTGGACTAGCCTCGCCAAACGAACCCAGCTCAGTGCGGACATTGGCGACTTCAGGGGTTTCTACGAGGCTCTAAAGGCTGTGTACGGCCCCTCACCCCAAGTCCAAAGCCCGCTGCGCAGCTCAGATGGCAAAGTCCTCCTCAGCGACAAGATCTCCATCCTCAACCGATGGTCAGAACACTTCCAATCTCTTTTCAGTGCCAACCGCTCAGTCCAAGATTCCGCCCTGCTCCAGCTCCCTCAACAGCCCCTAAGGCTAGAGCTGGATGAGGTCCTCACCCTGGATGAGACATATAAGGCAATCGAACAACTGAAAAGTGGCAAAGCAGCAGGTATGGATGGAATCCCCCCAGAGGTCTGGAAGGCTGGCGGCAAAACTCTGCATGCCAAACTGCATGAGTTTTTCAAGCTTTGTTGGGACCAAGGAAAACTGCCTCAGGATCTTCGTGATGCCACCATCATCACCCTGTACAAAAACAAAGGCGAGAAATCAGACTGCTCAAACTACAGGGGAATCACGTTGCTCTCCATTGCAGGCAAAATCTTCGCTAGGATTCTACTAAATAGAATAATACCTAGTGTCGCCGAGAATATTCTCCCAGAATCACAGTGTGGCTTTCGCGCAAACAGAGGAACTACTGACATGGTCTTTGCCCTCAGACAGCTCCAAGAAAAGTGCAGAGAACAAAACAAAGGACTCTACATCACCTTTGTTGACCTCACCAAAGCCTTCGACACCGTGAGCAGGAAAGGGCTTTGGCAAATACTAGAGCGCATCGGATGTCCCCCAAAGTTCCTCAACATGATTATCCAACTGCACGAAAACCAACAAGGTCGGGTCAGATACAGCAATGAGCTCTCTGAACCCTTCTCCATTAACAATGGCGTGAAGCAAGGCTGTGTTCTCGCACCAACCCTCTTTTCAATCTTCTTCAGCATGATGCTGAACCAAGCCATGAAAGACCCCAATAATGAAGACGCTGTTTACATCCGGTACCGCACGGATGGCAGTCTCTTCAATCTGAGGCGCCTGCAAGCTCACACCAAGACACAAGAGAAACTTGTCCGTGAACTACTCTTTGCAGACGATGCCGCTTTAGTTGCCCATTCAGAGCCAGCTCTTCAGCGCTTGACGTCCTGCTTTGCGGAAACTGCCAAAATGTTTGGCCTGGAAGTCAGCCTGAAGAAAACTGAGGTCCTCCATCAGCCAGCTCCCCACCATGACTACCAGCCCCCCCACATCTCCATCGGGCACACAAAACTCAAAACGGTCAACCAGTTTACCTATCTCGGCTGCACCATTTCATCAGATGCAAGGATTGACAATGAGATAGACAACAGACTCGCCAAGGCAAATAGTGCCTTTGGAAGACTACACAAAAGAGTCTGGAAAAACAACCAACTGAAAAACCTCACAAAGATAAGCGTATACAGAGCCGTTGTCATACCCACACTCCTGTTCGGCTCCGAATCATGGGTCCTCTACCGGCATCACCTACGGCTCCTAGAACGCTTCCACCAGCGTTGTCTCCGCTCCATCCTCAACATCCATTGGAGCGCTTTCATCCCTAACGTCGAAGTACTCGAGATGGCAGAGGTCGACAGCATCGAGTCCACACTGCTGAAGATCCAGCTGCGCTGGATGGGTCACGTCTCCAGAATGGAGGACCATCGCCTTCCCAAGATCGTGTTATATGGCGAGCTTTCCACTGGCCACCGTGACAGAGGTGCACCAAAGAAAAGGTACAAGGACTGCCTAAAGAAATCTCTTGGTGCCTGCCACATTGACCACCACCAGTGGGCTGATATCGCCTCAAACCGTTCATCTTGGCGTCTCACAGTTTGGCGGGCAGCAACCTCCTTTGAAGAAGACCGCAGAGCCCACCTCACTGACAAAAGGCAAAGGAGGAAAAACCCAACACCCAACCACAACCAACCAATTTTCCCCTGCAGCCGCTGCAACCGTGTCTGCCTGTCCCGCATCGGACTTGTCAGCCACAAACGAGCCTGCAGCTGACGTGGACTTTTACCCCCTCCATAAATCTTCGTCCGCGAAGCCAAGCCAAAGAAGAAGAAGACACGGGAATCCCGCCCGCACCCTCATGCCTTAGTAGGGTTTGGGGGCTTCCAGGACCACATGTTACTATTATCCATAAGAGCCTTTTTAACCAATTGTTGTATCTCATCACGGGTAACTGGAGCAAGAGAAGCTGGCTCGATAGGAGCAGAAATGAGAGCAGAAGGCACAGCTGGGCCAAAAGGACTCAGCACCTGAGGATGATGTTCCCCTGCCTTCCTCTTATAAAGGGCATAAAGGACCACAGTAGGTTTCCCATCAATATCAATTTTAGGTACGCCTAACTTTAACAAGGTCAGAAAAAGGTCCTTTCTTGTCGGTCCGTTATTAGCAGCAGCCCCTCTCTTTTCATCCTGTTTGTCTGATGTAACCTGGGCTATACGTGAGTGGATTTTACCTCCCAACTCTAATTCTCAAAACCCAGATAAGGCATGCACCACCTCAGACACAGGGTGTCCAATTAGCGGACAAGTTATGGACAGAACCAGTCCCCGTACAGTGAGTTGGGCGGAATGAACCAATCGGGTATGAATTCCCGCAGTGAACATCTCTTCATCAGGGCTCCCCCACGTACCCACAGCCTCAAACGCCCTGCATACAAGGCAGAGGCCAGGGCCTGTTGACTAATTACTGCTATACCCTCCTCTGGGGTGCCCCAGTTGTTCTGCAAATGTAAATCCCAATCTACTGGTGATAGGTATACTCATAACAGGGCATCCCCTAGAGTGGCAAGTAAGTAATCCACCTCTCTCCTTCTACCACGCAGCTCAGCAGTGACCTGGATATCAGTAGTCAATGTTCCTAATCCCAACAATTCCTCAGGGGTTAAATATACATTACTCCCTCCTTGTTCCCAAACACGCAGGAGCCAGGCTTCCAGAGTCTCCAATGCTGGCCAGCTCTTTTATAGAATAGTCACATATCATTGACTGCTCCCGACCCCTGTTCCCACTTTGACCCACTGTGCCCTCTGCCCAGTGGACGGGAGGATCCCCAAGCCATCCCGTAGAGGATGGGGGGGGCATTGAGAATAAGCAGGGATTCAGGTACCTTCCCCTGAGTCCGCTTGGGAGGCCGGGACATCTTCAGTCTCTTCAATTACATCATCCCCCCTTCCGTCTTCGTTTGTTTGGAAAGTCCACTGCCTTATGGGGCATGCATGAACAGCAAGTAGAGAGGGGAGTTTGTCAGGCACATGCCGAGGGGTATCTGCATTATTACCATTGTCATCATTCCAGATATTCCAGTCATCAATTACATCAGGATCATTGCCATTCCTCATCATGGTATGAATAGATGTGGATCAGGTTCTACCCCTTGCTTTTCCTTATCTGCACAGAGCTGCTGCCGGAGTTTAATATTACGGCAAATCGTTTGGACATGCTTATTCTCCCATTCTTTGGCTCGGTCCTGACTGGTGCGAACAATCTCGCTCATCATGGAACAGCGTTGTCGCATGGCTTCTATCTCCTCCTCTAGTTGCTCTCTCTTGTGCTGGAATTCTACTTCTTACTGAACAAATTCTGCTTCACGCTGACCGGCGCGACGTAAGGCTGTGGCCAGCAGCCAAAAACCATCTGTCAGCATCCCCTTTTTAACAGGAAATTTACTTTCTCAAAGGAGAGTGGCCACCCGCTCTCCCAGAAGTGCACTTGATGGATCTAACATCTCATACCAACTAATGGGTGGTCCCAACAAAGACAGGGTATTGGCCAACATGCCAAACCCATCGTCTTTGGAAGTCTATCCCGGAATCAAAAACTGCTCAGGGCTCACCTCTTCTTTCGGCGAAACATCTTGAGACCAATCCTCCCGACTATGCCAATTGTCCTGGGTAAACTTGTACCTCTCTCTTTGTTTGTTTTAGATTGGTCACAGTGTTTGAGCTACCGAAAGAAAACAGACACACGCCAAGAGCAGTTCAGTTTATACAAATCTTTATTACTAAATCTAAAGCTGATTTCAAACTACAATATGCAAGCCCTTCCAAATTATACTTATCAATGCCTGGACTGGTCCCAACTGCTGAAGTGAGGCAACGACCGCACACTTGTAGTAGGTTGTCTGGGCGCCGGTAGCAGCTTCTCCACCTCCCCCGACCGGGACGCTGGTTGAATTCTAGAAGTTCTTCTTCTTGATGAGAGACGTTTCCACCCCTCAGAGAGTCTCAAACTTCAGCAGTGGGATCATGGCTAATAAAAAAATTGTTTACTAGCTTATCTCTTTGAATAAATCTTCAAGGTCTCCTGACAGTCTGCGACCAACAAAAGACAACTCCATCTCTGGGCCTCGTGGTGTAAATTAGATTATGTCTTCTGATTCAACTGCATCTCTGGGCCCCATGATGGAATTTAGATTATGTTTTCTGATTCACATGTATACATTCTTGCATAAGCTGGTCTAAATCATCCATTACAGTTTGGACCTTCAAAGTCCTCTAGAAGTCCAACTATCTTTACATGATTCCTTCGACTTTGATTTTCCAATGAATCAATGTTTTGCAAAAACAAATTCTTTTGCATATCCCACCCAGATATTGATTCTTCCACTTGATCCATTCTATCTTCCACATTCTTGATCTTTCCTGTACTTCAACCACCACAATCAAGCATTTATTAAGATCTTCTTTCATAGCTGCAATTTCTCCATGCACCTCTAAAATTTTACTTTTCACATCCATCAGTTGTTTATCAACATTATGAAAACCAGTGGTTATATAATTCATAATATTTTCATTATGAAAATAATTAAGAAGAAAGACATTGTAACCACATCAGGTTCAGGTGAAGGATTAGAATTAGGTGAAGTAACAGATTTAAAAGGAGAAGCTATTTTTGTAGTTCTTGTAGTTCTGGGCCTACCTTCCATTGCTTCAGCTGCCATCAATAATAACTCTTGATCTTCTTCATCCAAATATTCAACTTGTTCTTCTTCCTCCTCTTCAGGTACCAGAATATCCTCTCTGGTCATCATGCTGCACGTTTGAACCCTATGCAACGTCAGGAAGACTTCTTCAGCTCGACTTGGAGCAGGTCCACCCGCAGCCCAAAATCGATCCAGGAGTTCACGGAAGCGCGATGTCGGGCGCTTGCTCATTGGGCCCGTTGCATAGTAGCGGGCACTCACAGGCACATTGGCACAAGCTAAAGCGCTACTTGCAGCACTACCTTGCCCCCTGCCCTGCACTACCCCACCCGACTCACCCCTCCCCAGGCTACGCTGATGGCGCTGCTTCCACGGGCGTCCTGGCTGACATCGATCAAATTCCCAGAGACAGCGATCTTCTTTCAAGTTGATCCAAGGACATCCTGTGTGACTTAGCTTCCATACCTAATTGATCCTGGTGCTTCTCATGGTCAGTACATCCAAATTTTTCATTTTTTCCAACAACTTTAATAACTAATTCTTCTGCTTCTGACCTTTTCCTTTCTTAATTCCTTGCAGCCCCAACACTTAATAATACATTTAATGAACTTTTTAACTTTTAACAGTTTACGTAACTTCAGTATGAATCAATCCTTCCAGGGAGAGGCAGAACCCACGTCTTGCTTCTACGCCATCTTGCCACGTCCCCACGATTCTGTTTTAGATGAGTAAATAAGCATAGTAGAGGCTGGAATTAAAGATGAGGTGTAGTTAGGGTTCTGTCCACTCTGGCTCAGTGCATGAAAAAGCAGGACACCTTTCTGGAATATACTGACAACGACTCATGATGGAATGCTGAAGTGAACTTGATGGGCTGAATGGCCTATTACTGCTTCTGTAACTTATGGTTCTATGTAATATTACACAAAGTTGCCTTCTGCCTGCTGAAAAGTGGACAAAGTTCACCATTTGTATTGCCAAGTGCCCCTAACAGTATGAGAGAAAGAGAACCAAAAGAGAGACCTTTCAGAGACACTGGGTGTTTGTGGATTCACCTCCAGTGCTCCTGCAGCTCACAGACTCTTACTCAATCCATGAGCAACCTGAGCTTGAGATCCAAATCTCCAACACAATCAGGAAACATCTCTCCAATCCTGGCTCTGATACATGGTTCCCATGAGCCAGTCTCCAGCAGCTTGCAGCCCATATGGGTTCCTCACCCGTTAAGTCCCTTGCCGGTTCAATACAGTGGTCACTACCCTGTAGGACCTCCTTCTCAATGGGGGTGGTTTCCCTGTTACTGGTGCCCTCTGTTGATCCACCACTCCCTAAAGTCTGCAACTCCTTGTGGCCAATGCAGAGCACAGGAACCGTCATCTTGGGCACAGACCCCGTGGTTGCAGGATTTTAGTTTAAAAGGACTATTGGCTCCTCTAACAGGATGTTTAACACCTGTACAGAACCACCAGCATTAGAATGGGTGGTTGAATCCTGTGGAGCAGGCCTGTGTCGCTGGCCCCTGGTCTCCTGGGTCCGCACCAGTAGCAGTGCTGCTATTACGGCAGCTCTGACAGTGCTGTGAGAGATGAGTAACACTGATCTAAAAGAAAAGTGAGGATTGTGAGAGTTGAGTAAAACTGATATAAAAATATGAAGATGAGGAAACTAGTATGTGTAATGAATAAAGCCAGTATGAATAGGATAAGAATAGATATTAGAATGTAGGAATTAAAGTTAGTCTGAATAAGATAAGGGTCATCTAGCCTTTTAGACAGAATCAGCAAGTTCACCAGTATGAATAAGATAAGGATAGATAATAGAAAAAAGTCCACGTCAGCTGCAGGCTCGTTTGTGGCTGACCAGTCCGATGCGGGACAGGCAGACACGATTGCAGCGGTTGCAAGGGAAAATTGGTTGGTTGGGGTTGGGTGTTGGGTTTTTCCTCCTTTGCCTTTTGTCAGTGAGGTAGGCTCTGCGGTCTTCTTCAAAGGAGGCTGCTGCCCGCCAAACTGTGAGGCGCCAAGATGCACGGTTTGAGGCGTTATCAGCCCACTGGCGGTGGTCAATGTGGCAGGCACCAAGAGATTTCTTTAGGCAGTCCTTGTACCTTTTCTTTGGTGCACCTCTGTCACGGTGGCCAGTGGAGAGCTCGCCATATAATACGATCTTGGGAAGGCGATGGTCCTCCATTCTGGAGACGTGACCCATCCAGCGCAGCTGGATCTTCAGCAGCGTGGACTCGATGCTGTCGACCTCTGCCATCTCGAGTACCTCGACGTTAGGGGTGTGAGCGCTCCAATGGATGTTGAGGATGGAGCGGAGACAACGCTGGTGGAAGCGTTCTAGGAGCCGTAGGTGGTGCCGGTAGAGGACCCATGATTCGGAGCCGAACAGGAGTGTGGGTATGACAACGGCTCTGTATACGCTTATCTTTGTGAGGTTTTTCAGTTGGTTGTTTTTCCAGACTCTTTTGTGTAGTCTTCCAAAGGCGCTATTTGCCTTGGCGAGTCTGTTGTCTATCTCATTGTCGATCCTTGCATCTGATGAAATGGTGCAGCCGAGATAGGTAAACTGGTTGACCGTTTTGAGTTTTGTGTGCCCGATGGAGATGTGGGGGGGCTGGTAGTCATGGTGGGGAGCTGGCTGATGGAGGACCTCAGTTTTCTTCAGGCTGACTTCCAGGCCAAACATTTTGGCAGTTTCCGCAAAGCAGGACGTCAAGCGCTGAAGAGCTGGCTCTGAATGGGCAACTAAAGCGGCATCATCTGCAAAGAGTAGTTCACGGACAAGTTTCTCTTGTGTCTTGGTGTGAGCTTGCAGGCGCCTCAGATTGAAGAGACTGCCATCCGTGCGGTACCGGTGTACCCCCTCCATAAATCTTCGTCCGCGAAGCCAAGCCAAAGAAAGAAAAGAAGGAGATAATAGAAAATAGAATGTAGGAAGTAAAGTTAGTCTGAATAAGATAAGGGTCTTCTAGCCTTAGACAAGTTAGCAAGTTCTGCATGTAAGATGTTAGTCAGCCCTGAGAGTCAGGAAGGTGTGAATAAGGACAATGACATGATGGGACACCGACAGGATACCCCCTGGTCCTCCAAGTTCACAGAAACAGCACATAGGCAGACAGGATTGCCTAATGCCAAACTCATCCAGGAGGCAGAAGAATGTAAGGGGGAGGGTACTTCTATACTGAAATAAACTATATAAAAGTTGGGTGAGCCCCAGTGTATGTGTGTATTCCCAGGATAAGGGGAAGCACCCAACTTTGCATGTTGTATAATAAATGTTCTTTGTTCTCAATTTTTGTCTCGAGCAATTTCTGTGAAGGTACTTCTGTTTCTAACAAATGGGGGATCGTCCGGGATCCCACTCCCTCCACTGACAGAGTGCCTGACAACGGGGGTAGGTGCACCTCAGCTGATTCAGCTGGACTCACGGACGGTGGGTGACTGGTCAGTGGATGAAGCGAGTTATATCCGAGAAGAGGCATTGAGAACAAACAACGAGAGGACGTTAAGGAAGCGCACTAGAAATAGCTACTGGATCCCGGTAAGAGAAATTTTACTTACCTGTTAGTATGGGAGGTGTGAGTAGTAAGGAAGAGAGTCCTAAGGAAGGATGGGACAATCAGATAACTAGGCAAAGTCCATCAGGATTAAATTGGAAAAAATTGGGGTGCAGGGAGAACCCGTGGGAAAGACAAACTGACCATGGTCAGGTATTGCTGTCTGGAATGGGTTAAAAGTCCGATAAAAGGGAGTTCGGTATATTGGCCAAAACTCGGATCTGAGGATGACTGGATGTGTCAGGCATTGAACATCTGGCTCTATCAAAACCAAAAAGATAATATTGAGAGCAGGGAATATGCAGCCTGCTGGCTCAGTGGATCGGTTGATCAACTGGTTTTGAATGAAAAAGAATGTAAGGACAAGAAGGATGAGGAACCTTTTGTCCCTGAAACACAAGGATGGGATGTGTTACATTCCCTTCCTCCATCTTATATTCCTCCTATGCCGGCTCCTATCTTTCCCCTCTCTCCTATGCTCTACCCTTCTGCACCTTCCCCTCCTCCCCCACAGCTAAAGAAAAGAGAAGAAAGTAGGGGTGGTATGATGACCTGTTCACAAAGTACTAGATTACCACCTCAATTGACAAGAGAGGGAGGAGACTTTGATTCAAAACAGTGTGAGACCCTCTGGGAGGGAAGGGCAGAACCCTTTGATTCATTTCCCGGAGAGCAGGAATCTAGACATTATAAAGGAGAGGATAAGCCAGAAATTAACTGGATGAGACCTTTACGGGAAGTTCCCATGGGAGGGGGTCTCGGTTTTGTAAATGTGCCGTTGACTAGTACGGAGGTGCGTAATTTTAAGAGAGAATGCCCAATAAACAGAAAGGAAAGGCTAAGATTTTGATGTAGGCAGTAAAGGAAGTTGTGGAGGGACAGCAAGGAAAGGGTAGGGGCTGTGTGCCAGCTCCTGGACATTGGGAGGAGCTCTGGGTGTGGGAGAGTAGAGACCAGAGCAGGGGCAAGGTAGAGGGGAATTCCGGGGATGACGACTGCTCCTGGGACCTCGTGGTAATCCCGGTAGGAATTGGGAAACAGGAGCATTAGTTTGCTACCATTGTAAAAGGAGGGACATTTTAAGAAAAAATGCCCAATGCAAGCCAGGGAGACGCGACCTTATGCACTGATGTGTTGGAATATAGGGGTTAATTAATCATAGAAAATATGTAGAATATATGCTTATGTACTATTCAGTTTGTATACATGAATCCAGTACTATGTAACAATTTAATATTTACCTCATGGTGAAGGGAAAGAATAATGTAAGTAAGGGGCAGCCACAGTATGTAGCAAAGTTGGCTGATTACAGTATGTTTAGAACTGCAATCCACAGAAGAGGTACTGGGCTTCTCCTCCAGGAAAAACAAGGACTGGTTCGACGATAACAGCCAGGAAATCCAGGAGCTGCTGGCAAAGAAGCGAGCTGCCCACCAGGCTCACCTTACAAAGCCGTCCTGGCCAGAGAAGAAACAAGCCTTCCGTCGTGCATGCAGCCATCTTCAGCGCAAACTCCGGGAGATCCAAAATGAGTGGTGGACTAGCCTCGCCAAGCGAACCCAGCTCAGCGCGGACATTGGCGACTTCAGGGGTTTTTACGAGGCTCTAAAGGCTGTGTACAGCCCCTCACCCCCAGTCCAAAGCCCACTGCGCAGCCCAGACGGCAAAGTACTCCTCAGCGACAAGATCTCCCTCCTCAACCGATGGTCAGAACACTTCCAATCTCTTTTCAGTGCCAACAGCTCAGTCCAAGATTCCGCCCTGCTCCAGCTCCCTCAACAGCCCCTAAGGCTAGAGCTGGATGAGGTCCTCACCCGGGAAGAGACATATAAGGCAATTGAACAACAGAAAAGTGGCAACGCAGCAGGTATGGATGGAATCCCCCCCAGAGGTCTAGAAGGCTGGCGGCAAAACTCTGCATGTCAAACTGCTTGAGTTTTTCAAGCTTTGTTTGGACCAAGGAAAACTGCCTCAGGACCTTCGTGATGCCATCATCATCACCCTGTACAAAAACAAAGGCAAGAAATCAGACTGCTCAAACTACAGGGGAATCACGCTGCATTCCATTGCAGGCAAAATCTTCGCTAGGATTCTCCTAAATAGAATAATACCTAGTGTCGCCGAGAATGTTCTCCCAGAATCACAGTGTGGCATTCGCGCAAACAGAGGAACTACTGACATGCCCACAGACAGCTCCAAGAAAAGTGCACAGAACAAACCAAAGGACTCTACATCACCTTTGTTGACCTCACCAAAGCCTTCGACACTGTGAGCAGGAAAGGGCTTTGGCAAGTACTAGAGTGCATCAGATGCCCTCCAAAGTTCCTCAACATGGTTATCCAACTGCACGAAAACCAACAAGATCGGGTCAGATACAGCAATGAGCTCTCTGAACCCTTCTCCATTAACAATGGCGTGAAGCAAGGCTGCGTTTTCGCACCAACCCTCTTTTCAATCTTCTTCAGCATGATGCTGAACCAAGCCATGAAAGACCTCAACAATGAAGACGCTGTTTACATCCGATACCGCACGGATGGCAGTCTCTTCAATCTGAGGCGCCTGCAAGCTCACACCAAGACACAAGAGAAATTTGTCTGTGAACTACTCTTTGCAGACAATGCCACTTTAGTTGCCCACTCAGAGCCAGCTCTTCAGCGCTTGACGTCCTGTTTTGCGGAAACTGCCAAAATGTTTGGCCTGGAAGTCAGCCTGAAGAAAACTGAGGTCCTCCATCAGCCAGCTCCCCACCATGACTACCAGCCCCCCCACATCTCCATCAGGCACACAAAACTCAAAACGGTCAACCAGTTTACCTATCTAGGCTGCACCATTTCATCAGATGCAAGGATCGACAACAAGATAGACAACAGACTCGCCAAGGCAAATAGCGACTTTGGAAGACGACACAAAGGAGTCTGGAAAAACAACAAACTGAAAAACCTCACAAAGATAAGCGTATACAGAGCCGTTGTCATACCCACACACCTTTTCGGCTCCGAATCATGAGTCCTCTACCGGCATCACCTACGGCTCCTAGAACACTTCCACCAGCGTTGTCTCCGCTCCATCCTCAACATTCATTGGAGCGACTTCATCCCTAACATCGAAGTACTCGAGATGGCAGAGGCCGAGAGCATCGAGTCCATGCTGCTGAAGATCCAGCTGCGCTGGGTGGGTCACGTCTCCAGAATGGAGGACCATTGCCTTCCCAAGATCGTATTATATGGCGAGCTCTCCACTGGCCACCGTGACAAAGGTGCACCAAAGAAGAGGTACAAGGACTGCCTAAAGAAATCTCTTGGTGCCTGCCACATTGACCACCGCCAGTGGGCTGATATCGCCTCCAACCGTGCATCTTGGCGCCTCACAGTTCGGCGGGCAGCAACCACCTTTGAAGAAGACCGCAGAGCCCACCTCACTGACAAAAGACAAGGGAGGAAAAACCCAACACCCAACCCCAACCAACCAATTTTCCCTTGCAACCGCTGCAACCGTGTCTGCCTGTCCCGCATTGGACTTGTCAGCCACAAACGAGCCTGCAGCTGACGTGGACATTTACCCCCTCCATAAATCTTCATCCACGAAGCCAAGCCAAAGAAGAAAAAGAAAGAGAAAAGAGAATTGCCAGCTCCCAAAATATAAAAGAGAGGATATGTATGAAACAATTTAGTTGGAATGTTAAGGCAAAAGAAGGTGTTGATTAGCACAAACAAAAAGAATCTGTCAGAAACAAAGAGAATGGAATCAGTAAGAAGCTAAGACAGAAGGAGGTGTTGAGTAGAACAGAAGAATATGGCCAGATGAGAACAAAGAAATAATTAGAAATATCTGGGGTATGAATTGATTTCTGATCAAAACAACTGGATATTCTGACCTTGAGGATTAAGATGGGAGCTCGACACCCCAGATAACTGCAGAGCAGGAAATTACGTGATAAATCTTATGCAAGAAATCTAGCATAGAAAGCCAACTTTTGTTCTGTATTATAATGAAATCTAGCAAAGGAAGCCAACTTTGGTTCTGTATAAGGTTGAGCAATATAAACTGTACAGACTGGACAGTAGAGGTCAGTCTTGGCTCACTGTGCAGGTGACCTATGAACTAACGACTGAACCAGAGCTCTGTTAAGCTTTATTCTTATGCTGTGTAATAAACTGATTCTCCTATCACTTCATTTAACGAACACGCTGGACTCAGACGACACATAGACTAAATTAAGGGTAGGGTAAAGCCAGAGTCCGACAGATGGAAGCAGATTATGAATGGGGGTCACGGTTCTCAGTCAATACACACCGTGGGGCTGCCCGGAGAACCACTGGTAAATTTAAGCATAGGACCCCACAGTGACAAGATGGTATTTTCAGTAAATTCTGGGGCAGCCCGGTCTAGTACTTTACAACCACCCGAGGGTGTTAAGATAGAGGGGACCATGATGATTTCGGGAGTAGGAGATAGAGATTTTATGGTCCCTGTGGACCTGTGGATGTAAGAATACAAATGGAAGAAAAGATAATAACACAGGATATTTTACTAATTCCCCAAGCTGGAGTTTGTTTGTTAGGTCCAATTGGCTATCAGCACCAGACCACAGGAATCGGGTATCGGGGTTCAATTGTATGTATTAAGCGAGGAAGATCGAGAACTAATAAATCCTGGAGTATGGGCAGAAAGAGGCAATGGAGGACTGTTAGATATTCCTCCCCTGCAAGTTACTCTAAAATATCCTGAGCAAGTAATTAGACGAAAGCAGTATCCAATTCCGATGGCTGGCCGAAAGGGGCTGCAGCCAGTAATTGACCAGTTGGTGAAAGATGGTATACTCGAACCTTGTATGTCACCTTTTAATACCCCAATTTTACCTGTCCAAAAAGCAGACGGTACCTATCGATTAGTGGAGGACTTGAGGGAGTTGAACAAAACTATTCTCACCCGTCACCCGGTTGTACCTAATCCCTATATAATAATGGGTAAAATCGATCCCCATAGTAAATGGTTTAGTGTGATTGACCTCAAAGATGCTTTCTGGACCTGTCTGTTAGCAACAGAGAGCAGAGACATGTTTGCCTTTGAAAGGGAAAATCCTTTTACTGGACACAAGAATCAATACCGGTGGACTGTCCTTCCCCAGGACTTTACAGAATCACCAAATTTATTCGGCCAGGTCTTAGAACAAATACTAGATGATGCTCCTCGGAGAGAGAATTGCCAGTTGATACAATATGTTGATGATTTGTTAATCACGGGAAAAACGTACGAATTAGTTAAACAGTATACTGTTGAACTTTTGAATTTTCTGGAGAATAAGTGTCTCAGGGTGAGCGAATCCAAATTACAATTTGTTCAATCAGAAGTTAAATACTTAGGTCATCTGGTAAGTCAGGGAACTAGGAAAATAAGTCCAGAGAGGATACGTGGTATTCTACAGATCCCCCCTCCCAAGAATGCCCAAGAACTTAGGAAATTCCTTGGTTTAGTGGGATACTGTAGAATCTGGATTAAAAATTATTCTAGCCTGGTCAGATTTCTCTATGATAAACTCACAATTCTAGGGGGCAAAGCTGTTGTTTGCACAGAGGAAGAGATTAAAGATTTTAACTTGGTGAAACAGTGCCTTATTAGTGCCCCAGTGTTGGCTTTACCCAACCTAAATAAGCCATTTGACCAATATACCAATGCGAAAGGAGGTGTAGCCACCGGAGTACTACCACAAGAGAGGGCAGGCTGTAGACAGCCAGTTGCTTTTCTGTCAAAAGTTTTAGACCCCGTTTGTCGTGGTTGGCCAGAATGTGTGCAAGCTATCGCAGCCACTGCTATTTTAGTTGAGGAAGGACGAAAGATTACGTTTGGTGCCCCGATGATAGTTCACACCCCTCACACAGTCCGCAATACTCTCTTACAACATGCTGGAAGGTGGCTCACAGACTCTAGAATTTTAAAATATGAAGCGATCCTAATGGATAGGGATGATTTGACCCTGATTACGAATAAAGAACACAATCCAGCAGCTTTCTTGGTTTCTCCAAATTCTGACAATACCATAAATGAGTTAGAGCATGTATGTTTACAGGTAACAGATTTACAGACCAAAATTAGAGAGGATTTAAGTGATGAGCCTTTACAGTAGGGTGGAAGGTGGTTTATTGATGGATCTTCTCGTTGCATGGATGGCACTCGCTATAGCAGGTATAGTGTAGTGGATAGGAAAGAAGGAGTGGTGGTTGAAGCCGGTCACCTTCCCGGCGGTCATTGTTCAACACAATCTTGTGAATTGTATTCCCTCTGTAGAGCTCTCCAGGGTCTAGAGAACAAGGTGGGCACTATCTACACGGACTCAAAATACGCTTTTGGTGTAGTGCACACCTTTGAGAAGATCTGGAAAGAGCGGGGAATGATAACTGGAAAAGGATAAAAGTTGATCCATGAAAACTTAATTGTCCAATCTCTAGATGCTCTTACATTACCTGAGGAAATAGCTGTAGTTCATGTACGAAGCCATCAAAGTGGTGACGGTCCTGAAGCACAGGGGAACAGACAGGCAGATACAGCTGCCAAACTGGATGCGCTCACGTAGAAAATAGACATGCAGCTGTTACTGCCCACCCCTGGAGTATCCTATTCATTCCATTAAACCTGGTGATTGGGTATATGTAAAAGCATGGCAAGATCACCAACTAAAACCTGTCTGGGATGGCCCCTATTGTGTACTTTTGATTACAGACACTGCAGTGCGAACGAAAGAAAAGGGGTGGACTCAAATACAACGAATTAAACAAGCTGCTGATCCACGGACTAAAGACATTGATAATCTACCCTCCACCAGGCGTGTTGTCCTTCATCCTTCTGATCTGAAAGTTACACTACGCCGGGAAAAAGTGCTGTAATGTTATTTTTACCATTTACTGTATTGTTTACTTGTTGGTTCCCAATTTTTGGGAAATCACCAAATTGCTCACAATGTATTAAGTCCTCCTGGAATAGGGGCAGCAGAGGTGACAATTATTTACCTTTAGAATGTAGACAGGGCATAGATATAAAGTATAGTCATAGTGGGGTATGGTTTAATATAGGATCCCAACATGGACCAGGGGAACAGAATGGCTCTCGAGGATTAGATTTGATTTGTATTTTGGTCTCTACAGGTATTAGAAAGAGGAGTTTTAAAGGGATAGCACAAAGAAGATGGTGGGACAATGACAGACAGAATGTTAGTCAGGATTGTACATGTAGCAGAGATAGAGTGAATACATATGCTAATGTTCACAGATAGGCTGCAACTCACAGGTTAAGTGACAAGAAACACCCCTCCCCATCTTTGTCTCCTGTAAATCATCATTTGGGTCACACAGACATTCGGAATGTTAAGAACCACCACTGTAAGGGGAGTTCCAGTTGTAAACGACGTAAGCTGCTCCAGAACACCACAGCTGCTTGGCATTTAAATCATTTAATCAGACTCCAGCCTTGGAGATCATCACCGAACAGACAGTGATGGCCCTGAATTTATGGGCTGAAGAAAGACGACAGATACGAGCCACAGTTTAACAAAACCGCCTGGCTCTCGATTACTCATTGGCTGCTGAAGGCAACATTTGTGAAAGACTAGTTAATGACAATGCTCACAACGGTCAGGCAGTTAAAGACACTTCCTCAGGAGTTCGAAAATCTTCCCATCCCCAGGTTCAGACTTGGCAACCTTGGTCCGGTGTGGGATGGACTACACTTTTTATTGGTAACTGGAGTCTGATACCCACAGCCCTTATAGCAGCTGGACTCGCTATTCTGGCCATTATGGTGCTCCCCTGCCTAAAGACTTGTGTGCAGTATTCTGTCTGCCTACGTGCTGTTTGTGTGAACTTGGAGGACCAGGGGGTATCCTGTCGGTGTCCCATCATGTCATTGTCCTTTTGTCCTTATTCACAAACCTGCCTTTGTTCTTATTCACACCTTCCCGACTCTCAGGGCTACAAACTTCTTATATGCGGAACTTGCTGATTCTGTCTAAAAGGCTAGAACACCCTTATCTTATTCAGACTAACTCTACTTCCTACATTCTAATATCTATCCTTATCCTATTCATACTGGCTTTATTCATTACACATATATCCATACTAGTTTCCTCATCTTTCATATTTTCATATTAGTTTTACTCATCTCTCACAGGGAGAACATACAAACAACACCTTACTGACAGTGTGGGATTCGAACCCCAATCTATTTCCAATCCTTGGTGCTGTAAAGGTGTTGTGCTAACCCGATACAAACTGTGCCACCCAAAAGGATTAATCCAAGGACAGGGATTCAAGTGCTTAATTCCCTGAAATTAGCAACATCGATAGGTTGGGCAGTGAAGAGGACATATGTCATGCCATTATTTGTCAGGTCATAGAACATACATGTTGCAATGTTATGTTGCATCTTTTACAAAACATGCATGCAGTCTGGTTTCTACACTATAGAAAGAATGTAGGGAACACTGGAAAGAGTACATAGGGACATAGGAACATAGGAAGTAGGAACAGGTGTAGGCCAAAAATGGCCCATCGAGCCTGCTCTGCCATTCAATACAATCATGGCTGATCTAATTTATGAACTAATTCCACCTACCTGCCTTCTCCCCATATCCCCTAATTTCTCTATCATGTAAAAATTTATCTAACCGAATTTTAAATTTGTTTAATGAGGTAGCCTCAACCACTTCCCTGGTTAGAGAATTCCAAACATTCACTACTCTCTGGGAAAAACTATTTTTCCTCATCTCAGTCCTAAATCTACTCCCCTGAATCTTGAGACTGGGTCCTCTCATTTTAGTTTCCCCGGCCAGCTCAAAAAACCTTCCTACATCTATCCTATCCATACCCTTCATAATCCTATATGTTTCTATAAGATTTCCTCTCATTCTTCTGAACTCGAGCAAATACAATCCTACATGATTTAATCTTTCATCATAAGTCAACCCCTTCATCCCAGGGATCAACCTAGTAAACCTCCTCTGGACTGTCTCCAAAGCCAGTATATCCTTCCTCAAATATGGAGACCAGAACTGGACACAGTACTCCAGGTGCAGTCTCACCAGTACCTTATACAGTTGCAACATTACCTCCCTACTCCTGAATTCAATTCCTCTAGCGATGAAGGCCTTCTTAATAATTTGCCTTCTTAATAACCTGCTGCACCTGCAACCTAACTTTTTTGCGATTCATGCACAAGCACTCCAAAGTCCCTCTGCACAACATTATGCTGTAGTTTTTCACCCTTTAAATAATATTCAGCTCTTATTTTTCTTGCCAAAGTGGATAACCTCACATTTACTAACATTGTACTCCATCTGCCAGACCTTTGCCACTCATCCAGCTTAACTATATCCCTCTGCAGACTCTCCACATCCTCATTACAATTTGCTCTTCCACTCAATTTGGTGTCATCTGCAAACTTGGCTACACCACATTTTGTCCCCTCCTCCAAGTCATCAATGTAAATGATGAACAGTTGTGGGCCTAACACTGACCCCTGCGGCACCCCACTTACCACTCTCTGCCAACCTGAAAAACTCTCATTTATCCCAACTCTCTGCCTCCTGTCAGACAACCAATTTTCAATCCATATACTTCCCAGGACTCCACTTTCCTGTAACTTACTGATAAGTCTCTTGTTTGGCACCTTATCAAATGCTTTCTGGAAATCCAAATACACAACATCAACCTGTTCCCCTCTATCCACCGCACCCATTATATCCTCAAAGAATCCTAACAAGTTTGTCAAACAAGATCTTCCCTTTCTAAAACCATGCTGCGTCTACCTGATTGAACCCTTACGTTCCAAAAGTTTCACTATTTCAAGCATTTTTCCAACCACAGACGTCGCTAATTGGCCAATAATTTCCAGTCTTCTGTCTACATCCCTTCTTAAAAAGTAGCATGACATTTGCTGTCTTCCAGTCTGCTGGGACCTGCCCAGATCCAAGGAATTTTGATATATGACCACCAATGCATCAACTATAACTTCTGCCATTTCCTTCAGAACCTTTGGATGCATATCATCAGGACCAGGTGATTTGTCTGACTTTTTACCCCCTCCATAAATCTTCATCCGCGAAGCCAAGCCAAAGAAGAAGTCCCATTAGTTTCTCCATCACTACTTCCTTTGTAAACAACTATTTTATCAAGGCCCTCCACAACATTCGCATCTTTAACTCCGCACTTGGGCATGCTGGACGTGTCTTCCACCGTGAAGACTGACGCAAAATATTTGTTTAATGCCTCGGCCATTTCCTCATTTTTTGCTACCAGTTTTCCTTTCTCATCCTCCAAGGGTCCTATGTTAACTCTGGCCACCCTCTTCCGTTTTATATATTTATAAATTTTTTTGCTTTCTGTTTTTATATTTTGTGCCAATTTACTTTCATAATCATTTTTCCCATTTCTTATTACCTGCTTTGTAACCCCTTGTTGTCTCTTAAAGTTTTCCCAATCTTCCAGTTTCCCACTGCTCTTTGCAGCTTTGTACACCTGCACCTTCAATTTTATACTCTCCTTTATTTCCTTTGTTAACCACGGTTGATTTTTTTCCCTCCCTTGCTGCCCTTTTTACTGACCAGAATATATTTTTGTTCAGCATTACAAAATATTTCTTTGAAAATCTTCCACTGTTCCTCAACTGTTTCATCAATTAGCCTGTGCTCCTAGTCCACTCTGCCCAATTCCTCCCTCATCCTATGGTAGTCACCCCTGTTTAAGCATAATATATTAGTTTTAGATCTAACTATTTCCCCTTCCATCTGAATGAGAAATTCAATCATACTATGATCGCTATTTCCTAGATGGTCTCTGACTATTACATCATTTACTCTACCTATCTCATTGCACAACACTAGATCCAGGAAAGCATTTTCTCTTGTGTTTCCTTAACGTGCTGCTCAAGAAAGCTATCGCAGATGCATTCTATGAAGTCCTCTTCCAGACTCCCACGACCAACTTGATTTCCCCAATCTATGTGGAGGTTGAAGTCCCCCATGACTACTGCCGTATCGTTATTACATGCCTCACTTATCTCTCTATTTATTTCCTGTGCCTCTAAACTATTGTTATATGGTGGGTGATAGATAACACCCACCAATAATTTTTTCCCTTTGTTATTCATTATCTCTACCAAAATGGACGCAACATTATGCTCTTTAGATCTTATATCATTCCTCACTACTGCCTGGAGCTCATCTTTGATTAAGAGTGCAACTCCACCTCCCTTACCATCCTGTCTATCTCTTTGCACCACCTGATACCCTTGAAAGTTTAATTCCCATTTAAGGTCATCTTGTAGCCATGTTTCCGTGATGGCTACCAAATCATAGGCATGGGTACCGATTTGCGCCTCAAGTTCACTAACCTTATTTCTAATACTGCGAGCATTCAGATAAAGTGCCCTTATGCTCTTTGTCCTTTTAATATCTAGTGACTTCTGTAACCTTTTCTTTTGATTTTTCTGCCCACTATTTTTGTTTGTAATTTTCTTAACACTATCATTGACCCGGAAACTCACTGCACCATCTGATTTTTTACTTTCTCCTCCCAACATTGCTTTTCCTATTTTACTTTTCCTGGCCATTACTTTATCTTCCCTACCCTTTTTCCTATCACACTGGTTCCCATACCCCTGCCAAATTAGTTTAAACCTTGCCCCACTGCTGTACCAAACATATTTGCCAAAATGTTGACACCTTTTGGATTTCGATGCAACCCGTCCCTCTTGTAAAGTTCATGCCTTCCCCAAAAGAGATACCAATGATCCAAGAAGCCAAATCCTTGCCTTGTACACCAGCCACATGTTCATTTTCCTTATCCTTACATTTTTTTCATCACTTGCATTTGGAACAGGTAGTAATCCCGAGATCACCACCCTAGCATTCCTGTCTTTCAGCTTTTGTCCCAGCTCACTGTAATCCCTTTCCATTACCTCCTCCCTTTTCTTGTCAATGTCGTTTGTACCCACATGTACCAAGACATCAGGCTGCTCTCCCTCTCCTCTCAGAATATTTTGGACCCGATTTGTGATATCTCGTACCCTTGCACCAGGGAGGCAGCACACCATGCGGGTATACTTATCTGGCTCACAGAACCTCCTGTCCGTACACCTGACAATGGAGTCCCCAATAACTGCTGCATTTCTCCTTTTCCTTTTCTTTTGCACCACTCTGCCAGGCTCATTGCCATTGACCTGGTGCCCGTGGCCATCTTCTGTCCGGTCATCTCCCTCAACAGAATCCAACACAACATAACCGTTGCTGAGTGGGATAGTCACTGGTGTGCTCTCCATTTTTCTCGTTTTTTTCTTTCCCCCGCCCTGACGGTTTCCCACTTACCTGACACGGGTTCTGGAGTATTTACCGCCCTGAAAGTTGAGTTGATTAACTCCTCACTTTCCCTTACAAGCCGCAGTTCATCAATCTGCAACTCCATATCCCTAATTCGCTCCCTTAGTAACTGCATCTTGGTACACCTGGTGCAGATGTAGCCATTGAGGAGGGTGGAGGTCACCCATTGTTTCCACATCTGACACTCAGTACAGAGCACTAACCCTATTGGCATGACTCTGAATTCGAAGACAAATAACTCAGTTTACCTTTTCTCTTTGCCTGCTTTCACCGAAGCCTGATAAGCCAAATCCAGGAAGTTTCACTCCTTCACTGCTCCACTCACTGGCCGCTCCCTCCCCTTTCACTCCTTTTCTTGGCCACTTGACCAATTCACCCTGTCACTTTCATCAAGCTCCTCCTCCTCTGATTCACAGCCCAACTCTCTCCAAGCTCCTCCTCCGACTCCCAGCCGAACCAAGTAGGCCCAAGACCCGGTAAGCCCCCGACTTTAATAGCTTACCTTCTCCTCACTTTATGACTTGGATTGCGAGTTTGTGGCTATGGGGAGATTGGATAGGCTAGGCTGGTTTCCCCTGGAATGACAGAGGCTGAGATTGTCCTGAATGAGATGCATAACATTTTGAGAGGCATAGCTGGAGTAAGTCATCAAAATAACTGTCCCAGAGGAACTCAACACATTCTACGCCCGACTTGACAACAGTAACATCAAGCATCTCTCTGCCCCCCGCCCCCCAACATCCCCTGTATTTGAGGATGACATGCATGCTGCCTTCAGGAGAGTGAATCCAAAGAAAGCATCTCGCCCAGATGGAGTACCTGGATGAGTATTAAAAATCTGTGCTGACCAACTTACCAAGGTATTCACAGATATCTTCAATATCTTCAAACAGAGGGTGGCATCCACCTATTACAAACATGCGTTAATCATACTGATGCCTAAGAGGATTAGTAACCTGCCTTAACAACCAATGACCAGTAGCACTCACATCAACAGTGATGAAGTTGTAGCGGTGCTATGACAGAACTACAACTCCCAGAATGCATCGGACTGGCCAGTGACATCAGTGCATGTCAGGTGTGTGATTGTGGTTTTTAAAAGGTTGCGCGGTGATGAAGAGTAAATCAGTTTGATTCACTGTTTGTGTGGTTATTTTCTCATGTCCACTGTGATTCCAGTGGCCACAATTGGTGACCCCGATGTTTCCAAAAATATATTTTTGGACAAACATGGACTCTGCAGCCATTGCTGTGAAGCTTCCACTTTTCTGGACAGCTGAGCCAGCACAGTGGTTCCAACAGGCTGAAGAACAATTTCACCTTTGCAAAGTCGAATTGGACACCACTCGTTATTACCATCTCGTCAGTGCCCAGGACCAGACGGCTCTAAGAGGAATGGGGACATCCTACAGGATCCACCACATACCAGCAAGTATGATGCTTTAAAAGCACTTTTATTATGTGAATATGGTATGTTCTGTCGAGAAAGGGCAGGTAAACTGCTACACCTCGATGGGTTGGGAGACCGTGCCCCTTCAGAACTAATGGATGAAATACTGTTCCTGACCACTGGTGAAAGGCCCAGTACACTATTCAAGTAGCTCTTTTTAGAGCAAATCTCAATGGTAATTTGCTCTTGTTATCCATGCTCATTTGAAGACCCAAGGGTTGTAGCAGCGGAAGCAGACATTCTAAAAGCACAGCAAAAACCAAACCCTCTGATATTGACCCTTTGTTACACTCTAGTGCTCTTAGTACACCACCCACCTACAATCAGGCAGCGCCCCAAGACAAGCAAGCAGCCTGTGGACACCTCGTCTTGGTGTTATGACCACTGTTGTGGGCACAAGTGCTTTCCACCCTATTCGTTTGCAGGAAATGCCCAGGCCAACCACCAGTAAAGGCTGCGGCAGTTGGCGAGAAACCTGCAATGTATGTATGGGACCAATTGTTCCAGTGAAAATTTCTGGTGGACATGGGTTCAGAAGTTAGTGTATTTCCACCCACTGGTTTTGACACAAGCCATCTCACCCTAGACCTGCAACTATGAGCAGTTAACAGTTCCAACATTCCGACCTTTGGCACCAGGAAGCTGAATGTCGTTGAAGTATCATCTCGACTTTGGCCATTTATTATAGCAACAGTATCCCGTCCTTTGCTTGGTGCAGATATTCTTCGGACTCATTCATTCCTCGTTGACATAAAAGACTAATAGATGGAACTACTTTTCAGACTATTCCTCTGGCATACGTCTATACCCCTGCTCTATGCCTCCAAGCATTAAGTAGACAAGTAGATGAATTCTCCAAACTGTTGGAAGATTCCCCTGAGATTACTACTCTACAATTTTCTGCCTCCACTGCAAAGTCCAGTGTTATTCACCGGATTTGTACTAAGGACTCTCCTATCCATGTTAAATTGTGCCACTTGCCTCCAGAGAAGCTGTATTTAGCTAAGGAATAGTTTCTAAAGATGGAGGAACTAGGCATAATTCGTAGGTTCGACAGTCCCTGGGCTGTCCATATATATTATATATGGTCCCAAAACACAAAGGAGGTTGGCAACCATGTGGAGATTGCAGGCGGCTTAACAATGCCACCATTCTGGATCATTATCCGATACCTGATATTCAGGATTTCTTGGCTAATTTTCATGGAGCGAAGATCATCTCCAAAATAGATTTGGTGCGTGGCTATCACCAAGTACCAGAAGAGCCAAAGGACATTCCAAAAACAGCAATAATTACCCCGTTTTAGTTGTTCGAATTATTACAAATGCCATTTGGATTAAAGAATGCTGCTCAATCATTTCAATGGGTGATGGATGTTTTAGGATATAGTATAACCAATATCTTAATTTACCTCGATATTTTAGTGGCCAGTGTGACCAAGGAGGGACATTTGGAAAATCTTTGTACACTTTTTAATCATCTTCAAAAGTTTGGACTGACCATCAATCCAGAGAAATTTGTTTTTGGACAAGAAATGATTGATTTCTTGGGGCATAGCATTACTCAGGAAGGTGTGATCCTGCTGCCATCCAAAGTTGAGGCCATTACCAAGTACCCAAAAAGCCTGCAGAAATTCTTGCGAATGGTAATTTTTTACTGTCGGTCTCTTCCGGGAGCAGCTCATATCATGAAGCCTTTTTTCACTTTACTGTCCGGAAAAACCAGAACCATCCATTGGACTGAAGAGGGAAACAACACCTTCTTGAAGATTAAAGGTTTCCTGACTCATGCTACTATGCTCAGCTACCCAATTTTAAATGCAGCCACCGCCCTTTCTACAGACGCTTCTAATATGGCTGTAGGAGGTGCACTTCATCAATATGTCAATGGGCAATGGAAACAGTTAGGATTCTTCAGCCACCATCTTCATGAAGCAGAGAAGTAATCCAGTGCTTTTGACAAAGAGCTTTTGGCCATTTACTTGTCTATTCAAAGCCTGTTTTTTTTTTGGAGGTCAGAAATTTTACTATGTACACCAACCACAAGGTCGCAGAGCGCTGGTCAGCACAAACCAATGGCAATTGTTATTCATTTCAGAATTCTCCACAATAATACTACATATTTCTGGAAAAGACAATGCAGTAGCTGATGCAATTTCCCTCTCTGCTCCCCTCAAGGTTTCATCTGTAGATCAAGTGACCACACGGGGGCATAACGTGATGGCATAGGGAGAAGACGTGGGAAGACACCTCCCCCTGGCAGAACTATTCAAAACCCGTTTAAAAGTTTTTAAAATTTAAAGAAAAACTGTTGATTACATTGTTGAAGTATTCTACAAACAGCCATGAGGAAGACTAAAGCTGAAACAGCAAAGAAAACATCTATTAAACAGTCAACAATTACTGAAGAAACTCAGCCGACCTCGCAAACGGAACCTCTGGAGTCGATTTCAATGCAGCCCTGACCGCAGCATCAATCTACTGGTAAAGTCTATACTATACTGGTGCCAACTTTACGTACTGCCATGCACGATGGCGCCAGTGCCAGACGTTGATCTCCTCCCGATCAGGAAGATCCACTGCGCATATGCGAAGCAACGCATCCAAGCTACATTCGAAATGGCCGAGGCTGCGGGGTGACCTGACCTTCCACAGTCCGGCGATCCTGGACTGACGCGGAGGGTCTGTATCCATAGTTGGGTCAAGGTGACCTCCGTATCGATGGAGGACATTGCTGGATTGGAAGAAAAAGAGGAGCAACTTATGGAAGATGAAACAGTCATATTTAAGGGTCGACCTGTAATGAGGCAGACTTTTAAACTTTAGTTCAGTCAGATCCAACCTCATCTGATTTATCTAAACAAATGGAGAATTTGGCTATGCAAGTGAGCCAAGGGTTTTCAGTTATTAAGGAACAATTTGCTGACATGAAGGGAGAAATATCTTCTATTAAAATGGATGTGGAAAATGCCTGAAAGCAGTGGATCAGGTTCAAGATACATTTAAGAAGATCTAAGAAGCATTTATTGATTGTAAAGATGATGTTGACCAATGTAAAGAAAGGATGGGACAGATGGAGGACTCGTTTACTGGTTGGGAAATTCTCAAAAGTGATTTGTTAAAGAAGATTGATGTTTTGGAAAATCAGAGTCGGAGGAATAATGTTAAAAATTGTTGGTCTTCTGGAAGATTTTGAAGGTCCTGATCTGGTAGAGTTTTTTCAGAAGTGCATCCCCGAGGTTTTGAGAACAACATATTTCCCCAACCGTCTGGAATTAGATAGAGTTCATCGAGCAATAAGAAGGAAGTCACTTTCTGGTCAAGCTGCACATCCTGATTTGATTCGATGTCTGTGCTATCAGGATAAAGAACTGATTCTAAGACTTGCTCAAGGAAGATTCCCTCAACAGCTTGTTCTGGTTCCGAAAGGGAAGAATGGGAAGTGAAAGATCGAAACTCAACAAGTTGATTGATATTGGAATTGATGATGATCAGGTTCATCGAGATTTGGAAGAAGTTTACTGTACTTGAACTGATTGATTATATTTTAATTTTGCTTGTTCTTTTCGAGAGAAGGGGGGATGTTTGACTACCAATCCTTCCGAAGTCATTGGCCACTTTGTGGCATTTGTCACTCCCATACAATTGGGAGGAGGGGGGTAATACTATTATATTATTGCAGTACATTGTTTTATGGGATGCTTTAAAAGCTTATTTGCAGGGACAGATTATTAATTATACTGCTAAAATTAGAAAGCAACATACGGTTTTCTTTTCTTTATGTTTTTGTTTTGTTTTCTTTCTTTATTTTTTTGAGGAGATCCTTAAACTTTTTTGTATTACAGCCTTGGGGAGGTGCTCCACCATTTATGGTGGGATACATTTGTGATGTTTTATGGCTAATTAAAATATTGATACTTTTAATGTTAATGGGCTTAATTACCGTATTAAGTGAAAGAGGGTATTGGCATACATAAAAAAGTTGAAGGTTGATTTTGCTTTTTTACAAGAGATACATTTGACTGAGAGGGAATGCCATAAATTAAAAAGAGATTGGATTGGACAAGTTATAGCATTTTATTTTAATGTTTTAGCAAGGGGTGTTGCTGTTTTAATTCATAAGAAGTTATCTTTTAAATTGGATTCAGTTTTTGAAGTAGCTGGCAGGTTTTTGATTGTTAGCTGTTAAAAATTTTCTGAATCTTGGACTTTAATGAATGTTTATGCCCCTAATATAGATGATGAGAAATTTATGGTGGATTTCTTTCTTAATTTAAGTCAAGCATATGATAAAATTCTGGTAGGGGGTGATTTTAATTGTTATTCAGATCCATTGTTAGATACATCTAAATGCTATTAGACATGATTACATATAAACCTCAAGAAATTAATGATGAATTTTGCATTTTATGAAAAATTGTATACTTCAGAAGTATTGGAAGATGAAGCTAAAATTGATAATTTTTTTTGTCTGAATTAGCTTTACCTTCTTTGAAGAATATGGATATTAAGGATTTAGATGTCTTTTTTACTGTTACAGAAGTGAAGGAAGCACTTCAATCTATGCCTAGTGGGAAGTCTCCAGGAGAGGATGGTTTTACTTCTGAACTTAAAAAAAAATTCAGGATTTATTAATTCCTATTATTGATGGATGTATTGAAACTGGTTCGGAGACTGGTTATTTTCTGGAATATTTTTCCAGAGCAATTATTACAATTATTCTTAAGAAGGATAGGGACGGGGGGTGTGGCAAGATGGCATAGAGTCTATACGTGTAATCTCGACCTCTCTGGCCAGACTTTTAAGTACCTGTTTTTAACCCTTTGATTTCAAATTAAACTTTTTAAATTTTAGTCTAAAGTATTAAGGAACTGTTATGGCCATTAATGGTAAAAAGATTAAACCTCAAGTCCAGAAGAAATTACATTTTCAGAGTGTTGAAGATTTGGGGCCCAAACAGCTTGTAACATCCTCAGGTTTAATTTATTCAGTGCCTAAACCACAAATATTTCCTGTGGGAGCTGAAAAAAAAATGTCTACTACTCATCAAGAGAAGGACATCGCTGGAATTACCCGTTCTCAGGAGGAAGGTGCGTGTGTCCACGAAGTGGATCCAGATTCTGGCAGCCTGCCGACTTTAATGGAGGGAGCATGCTGGAAGATTACTCCATTGCTTGAAATGCCTCAGGCAGTACTCCAACCTGAAGAACTCAATCTTATTTGTGAGTTTTTGAAACAACAGCGAGCTGCGGGGGGAGACCAGCGTCGACCCCCTGAGGAAGTTGGGGTGCCGTCGCTGGGAGTCCAGACCCACAGTAGAACCATTAAACTGCCTGTGTTGAGCTGCAGCAGGAGCTGCAGTTACCTTGTTCTGCCATTATGTTAGAGAATGCAGGGCTGAGCTTTTCTGAATTACAATGTAAACCGTTAAACGCTGTCATCCAGCCTATGATGAATGAAATGACTCAAAGGATAAGATTAGAATTGAATCCAGTTAAAATACGTGTGGAAGCATCTTGTGAAGATTTTTAAAAATTTCAGTCTGCTTTTTTGGAATGTCAACAACAAGTGGCTTCTAATACAGAAAAAGTGTTGGAGGTTGAAAAATCCATTATAGAATTGTGAGAACATGAGAAGGAGTTAGAGAGGAAAATAGACTATTTGGAGAATCAACATAGAAGGAAAAATGCGAAAATTGTTGGTTTGCAGAAGGTATGGAAGGACAAGATCCTCTTCATTTTTTAAAATTCTGGATCCCACAAGCATTGGAGCAAGAATTTTTCTGTGGAGGCTTGGTATTGGAAAGAGCTCATAGAGCTTTAAGAAGAACACCTTTACCTGGTCAATCACCAAGACCTGTGATAACTCGATGTTTGAATTATTTGGACAGAGAAGCAATACTTCATCTAGCAGTGCAAAATGCGAGACAACGTTATTGATTCAGAATAGTAGAGTTTTTTTTATCCCGATTTGAGTTCAGCGTCGGCTTTGATTTAATCCAGTTGAAGAAGTTTTGTGGCGTAAAGGCTATAAGTCTACTTTTCGCTATCTGGCAGTGTTTTAATCTCGGTTTTTTTGAGAATGATTGTGAAGCAATGATTTTTGCTGATTCATTGCCAGATGCAAGAGGACAAAGACGTAGTCCACCATTGTTTCCTAAAGAAAAATCTGGTTGTTCTGGAAATGGAAGAAATGGCAGAAATGGGAGAAATGGGAATGGAAAGAGTCCAACTTCTCTTGAAATGAGGTCTCCGAGTTTGGAACCTCTTGGATGAATAGAAGAACTTTCTTATTCTTACTTTATTTTTTATGTCATTATGATATTTTGATGTTACTCTTTGTTCGGCTGGGGAGGGAGAGATTTGCTCTAAGTTCTAATAGTCATCAGCCACTGGTGGGTGATCCACACCCAAGTTTTGTTTAGGGATTACTACCTTTTGGTAGATTTTTTGGGGTTTTTTCCCTTTTTTTTGGGTTTTTTTTAAATTATTTTCATTTTATTTAGTCTTTAATTTGTGGGTTTTTTCACCTATTGGAGGGCCTATTTATGTTGATTTGAGTTTTTATATTACAATATTATTAGTTCATAGTAATATTAGTAGATATGTCAAAGTTGAGGTTTGATACTTTTAATGTTCAAGGTTTAAACAGTCCGATTAAGCATAAGTGCACTTTGGCGTATATTAAGAAAATGGAAATTGATGTTGCTTTTTTACAAGAAAGACATTTGAATGTCAAAGAAAGTATGAAATTGAAGATGGACTGGGTAGGGCATGTATATTCTTCATTTAATTCCAGGGCTAAAGGTGTAGCAATTTTGATACATAAGAATTTATATTTCGAATTAGAATCAATGGAGGAAAAGGCAGGATGTATCCTTAAATTAAATTGTAAGATTTTTAGTGTATTTTGGACTTTACTTAATATTTATGCCCCATATGTAGACGATGAAACATTTATTTCTGATGCATTTTTATATCTGGGTCAGGCTAATGATAATATTTTAGTTGGTGGTGATTTTAATTGTATTTTGGAACCTTTACTAGACAAATCTCCGAAGAAAGTTAAGAAATCTAAAATGGCAGTTCAGGTTCAAGCGTTGATGAAAGATTTTAATTTAGTGGATATTTGGAGACGTCTTAACCCGACAGAGAAGGATTTTTCCTTTTATTCAACTAGACATGAGTCGTTTTCAAGGATTGACTTTTTTTTAGTATCGGCACATTTACAGGGAAAAATACAACAAGCGCAATACAAAAGTAGGGTGATTTCAGATCATTCTTTGTTATATTTTACATATGCTACCTCTGAGAAAATTCAAATGGCCTATCGTTGGAGGTTTAATATAATGTTATTAAAAAATACGGAATTTATTGATTTTTTGAAAAAACAAATTAATCTTTTTTTGAAAGAAAATTCTAATTCCGTTCAAAGTAAGTTTGTATTATGGGACACTATGAAAGCTTATTTGAGAGGACAAATAATTAGTTATACTTCTAAAATAAAAAAAAAGTATCGATTAAATCAGAGTCTTGAATTAGAGAAACGGATTGGTGAGTTAGAAAAAGAATTTCAGAAAGATCCTACAGAAGATCAGAAAATAGAATTGTCTAGGTTGAAACTGGAATATAATACTCTACAATCATATCAATTTGAATGTATGATTAATAGGACTAAACAACGATATTATGAATGGGGAAAGAAAGCACATAAGGTATTGGCATGGCAATTAAAGAAAGAATAGGTTTCGAGGATTATTAATGCTGTTAGATGGAATTCGCTTATCACTTATAAACCTCGTGAGGTTAATGATGAATTTTGATCATTTTATAAAAACTTATATACATCTGATGGAAAACAAGAAAATGGATCTATTGATTTTTTTTATCACAGTTGAATTTACCGACATTAGAGGATGTAGATATACAGGAGTTGGAAGCACCATTTACTGATTCGGAAATTAAAATGGCTATGATGGAAATGCTGAATTATAAATCGCCTGATGATGATGATTTTCAGTCGAATTTTATAAATTATTTTATGATGACTTCTCTACAGTGTTTGGAGATGCCAGGTTGGAGAACATTATGAATTGCCTGAGTCTTGTTCTAGTGCTTTAATTACAGTAATTCCAAAGAAAGATAGAGATCCTTTGAAAGTATCCTCATATAGACCGATTTTGTTGTTAAATGTAGATTATAAAATTATAGCTAAAATTTTAGCAGATTGGCTAAATTTTTACTTAAGTTGATTCATATGGATCAGACAGGTTTCATAAAGAATAGATATGCCTCAGATAATATTTTGCGTGTGATTAATTTGATTAATAGATTTCGACAATCTTCAGACCATCCGATGGTGATATCTTTAGATGCCGAAAAAGCGTTTGATAGAGTTGAGTGGAATTTTCTGTTCAAAGTTCTGGAGAAATTCAAGTTTGGCCCTTTTTTTTTGGTTGGATTAAGTCTTTATATAGTAAACTGGTAGCTAGAGTATTGACGAATGGTTTGATCCGATCCACTCGTCAAGGTTGTCCTTTATCACCAGCTTTGTTTGCGTTAGTGATCAAACCTTTGGCACAGTTGATAAGACAAAATACACAGATACAAGGTATGAAAGTTTTAGATGAGGAATATAAAATTAATTTATTTGCTGATGATGTAATGGTGTATCTAACAAATCCAGCTCAATCACTTTTACATTTAAAGGAGTGTTTGATACAATATGGATGTCTTTCTGGATATAAAGTTAATTGGGAAAAAAGCGAAATATTACCGGTAAGTGAAGGAGATTATTCAGCTTATAAGAATATTCTTAATTTGAAATGGACGGATCAAATTAAGTATTTGTGTATAATTTTGGATGTTAATTATCAATCTTTATATAAATTAAACTATGTTCCGTTAATAAAAAAAAATAAAACTGATTTGATTAAATGGAAAGATTTACCAATTAATTTATTGGGTAGAATAAATACAATTAAGATCAATATTTGTTTCAATCTGTTCCATATTTACTTGATTATTTTTTTCAAGATTTGAATAAAATGGTTAGGGAGTTTTTACGGAGAGGTAAACTTTCAAAAGTAGCCTTGAATAAATTAACTTGGAAATATGAATTAGGGGGACTACGTTTACCATATTTTCAAAATTATTATGAAGCAGCCCAACTTAAATTTATTAGTTCATTGATGGATTTGGAACGGCTTTCTAGTTGGGCCAAAATTGAGATGGCAAATATCTCTGAATTTGAAATACATCAATTTTTGTTTAGATGGAATGTAAATTTGCTGCAGCAATATAATGTGCCTATATTAAAACATTTAATGAATTTATGGACAAAGGAAAAGAAAATGATAGGTTTAAGGGTGAATTATTGGCCTTGACTCCATTGTATAATAATCAACTTATTCCTTTTCCAATAAATAATCAAAGTTTATTACATTAGAGATTTAAAGGTGTGGAAAATTTGGGAGATTGTTTTAAAGAAGGTAAATTTTTATCTTTTGACCAGATGAGGGACAGTTATGGTATTGATAAGAACTCTTTGTTTCTTTATTATCAAATTCGATCTTTGGTAAAACATGTGTTTGGTAGATATCTGCTTTTACCTGCAATGACTAAATTTGAGACCTTTCTTATGAAGGTACCAGAGAAGGGCTATATTTCATTTATGTATCAAATATTACAGGATGGTATGGATACAAAGGGTTGGGATAAATCCAAAGGTAAATGGGAAGTGGATATCGGTTTTATTTTTTCTGAGGATGACAGGTTAGATATTTGTTATGATAGTGTAACTGGACTGATAAATGAACGCTATGCAATGATTAATTATAATTTTTACATCAATTATATTCAACATCTGAAAAACTAAAAAAGTATGGTTTTCATGAATCAGATTTGTGTTTTAGAATTGGTAACTCTGTTGGAACTTTTTTCATGTGGTTTGGAAGAAAATTCAATTGTTTCTAGCATACCTGTATAAGATTAAAATACCTTTAGATCCGACATTATTTTTATTGGGTAGTTTGCAACCTTTGAATGCTTTAGGATTAGATAAATTTCAACTTGCTTTTGTCTATTTAGCTTTATAGCGAAAAAATGTATTGCTAGTACGTGGAAAGATAAGAACATGATTGATATTAATAGATGGCATAATGAGATGAAATATTGTTTAATAATGGAAAAAAAATTACATATGTTTCATGTGATAACTATAGTTATTTTAAATTAATGAGTGGTTGCTATATTCAGAATATTTACATTTTGATTTATATTGATTAGATTTTAATATGTATAATTCATTTTTTTCTTAATATTTTTTCTTTTTTCTTTATGGCTCTCCATAGGAGGGTTGGCTAAAGGGGGAGGGGGTTCTTTTTTTTCCTTCTTTCTTTTCTTTCTTTTCTCCTTCGGCTTGGCTTCGCGGATGAAGATTTATGGAGGGGTATGACCACGTCTTCTGCAAGCTCGTTGGTGACTGACAAGTCCAATGCAGGACAGGCAGGCATGGTTGCAGCGGTTGCAAGGGAAAATTGGTTGGTTGGTGTTGGGTGTTGGGTTTTTCCTCCTTTGTCTTTATAACGTTCATATAACGTTCATGTTTATGGTTTATTGTTATATATCAAGCGCTGAAGAGCTGGCTCTGAATGGGCAACTAAAGCGGCATCGTCTGCAAAGAGTAGTTCACGGACAAGTTTCTCTTGTGTCTTGGTGTGAGCTTGCAGGCGCCTCAGATTGAAGAGACTGCCATCCGTGTGGTACCGGATGTAAACAGCGTCTTCATTGTTGGGGTCTTTCATGGCTTGGTTCAGCATCATGCTGAAGAAGATTGAAAAGAGGGTTGGTGCCAGAACACAGCCTTGCTTCACGCCATTGTTAATGGAGAAGGGTTCAGAGAGCTCATTGCTGTATCTGACCCGACCTTGTTGGTTTTCGTGCAGTTGGATAATCATGTTGAGGAACTTTGGGGGACATCCGATGCGCTCTAGTATTTGCCAAAGCCCTTTCCTGCTCACGGTGTCGAAGGCTTTGGTGAGGTCAACAAAGGTGATGTAGAGTCCTTTGTTTTGTTCTCTGCATTTTTCTTGGAGCTGTCTGAGGGCAAAGACCATGTCAGTAGTTCCTCTGTTTGCGCGAAAGCCGCACTGTGATTCTGGGAGAATATTCTCGGCGACACTAGGTATTATTCTATTTAGTAGAATCCCGTGAACTACTCTTTGCAGACGATGCCGCTTTAGTTGCCCATTCAGAGCCAGCTCTTCAGCGCTTGATGTCCTGCTTTGCGGAAACTGCCAAAATGTTTGGCCTGGAAGTCAGCCTGAAGAAAACTGAGGTCCTCCATCAGCCAGCTCCCCACCATGATTACCAGCCGCCCCCACATCTCCATCGGGCACACAAAACTCAAAACGGTCAACCAGTTTACCTATCTCGGCTGCACCATTTCATCAGATGCAAGGATCGACAATGAGATAGACAACAGACTCGCCAAGGCAAATAGCGCCTTTGGAAGACTACACAAAAGAGTCTGGAAAAACAACCAACTGAAAAACCTCACAAAGATAAGCGTTAACAGAGCCGTTGTCATACCCACACTCCTGTTCGGCTCCGAATCATGGGTCCTCTACCGGCACCACCTACGGCTCCTAGAACGCTTCCACCAGCGTTGTCTCCGCTCCATCCTCAACATCCATTGGAGCGCTTACATCCCTAACGTCGAAGTACTCGAGATGGCAGAGGTCGACAGCATCGAGTCCACGCTGCTGAAGATCCAGCTGCGCTGGATGGGTCACGTCTCCAGAATGGAGGACCATCGCCTTCCCAAGATCGTGTTATATGGCAAGCTCTCCACTGGCCACCGTGACAGAGGTGCACCAAAGAAAAGGTACAAGGACTGCCTAAAGAAATCTCTTGGTGCCTGCCACATTGACCACCGCCAGTGGGCTGATATCGCCTCAAACCGTGCATCTTGGCGCCTCACAGTTTGGCGGGCAGCAACCTCCTTTGAAGAAGACCGCAGAGCCTACCTCACTGACAAAAGGCAAAGGAGGAAAAACCCAACACCCATCCCCAACCAACCAATTTTCCCCTGCAACCGCTGCAATCGTGTCTGCCTGTCCCGCATCGGACTTGTCAGCCACAAACGAGTCTGCAGCTGACGTGGACTTTTTACCCCCTCCATAAATCTTCGTCCGCGAAGCCAAGCCAAAGAAGAAAAGATTGTTATATATGTTACTTACTATCTGTTTTTTGAACGAATAAATAAAGTTTTTTTAAAAAAGGATAGAGACACATTAAAAGCAGGATCTTATAGACCTATTTCGCTATTAAATGTAGATTATAAAATTGTTGCCAAGGTTCCAATGTGTTTAGAGATGGTTTGGGAGGAATTGTTAGAGCAGCTTGCACACACACACATTTTTAAACACAATATTTGCAGGAGTTTTGCAGAATGCTTTTTGCAGGAGGCAACAAAGTATCAACAGCAGCTGGCCTGGGAGAGCATGTGATCTTTGCAGGCAAAGGAGAAGAGTTTTGCTCTCAGAGAATGAAAGTGTGAAACAGAGAGAGTGGAGACAGAAATCAGTTTCAGAAGGACAAGCTAGCAAACTTTGGAAGGCTGCTTGATCAACAGAGAAGATTGGTGATCTGAAAGAAAGAGGATTATCTGGAGAACCCTGAAGGGGGCAAGTTTTGTCAGCAAGATTGATTGAGAAGGAATCAGTTGTGGATATCCTGGAAAAGGAATCTCTCTTTGAAAACCAGCAAAAACCCTCTTGAGTGGTAACCATTTGCCAGTTAAGCACCAAAGACTGGTAATGCTAACTTCTGTGCACAGTACAAGAAATGCCTGCCACCAGTGAGATTGGACTGTGATCCAAAGATTTTTTCTAATCTTAAATATACATTACACACACCTGCACTTAGTATTAGAGGGGGAATTAAGTAGTTAGGTAGGTTAAGTAATAAGTTAAAGTTTAATTCTGTTATCTTGTTCAAATATAATTAAAAACAACTTTTGTTTAAATAACCCTGTGTTATGGTGCATATCTATTGCTGCTGGTTTTTGGGGTCCTCAGCTAATAGATTAGCTAAATACTTACCATGTTTGATTCACGTAGACCAGGTGCATTTTATTAAAATTCGGTATTCAGAAGATAATATTGTGAATTGATTTGTTTAATTAATATTTCTTGGGAGTGATCCGACCAATTGCTCTTGCTCTTGATGCTGAAAAGGCCTTTGACAGAGTGGAGTGGAGTTTTGGAAAAGTTTAATTTTGGGCCTCTTTTTACTGGTTGGATTAAGGCTCCAATAAATATCCGACAGCTAGAGTTGTGACAAATGCGCAGGTATCTTCTTTTTTTTGTATTATCTAGATCGACTAGACAAGGCTGTCATTTGTCGCCACCTCTATTTGCATTGGTCATTGAACCTTTAGCTCAGTTAATTAGACAAGATAGTAATATTAAGGGTATTATGGTGAAAGCTGATGAATATAAAATAAATTTGTTTGCAGATGAAGTTTTGATATATTTAATATAACCTTTGAAATCTTTGGGGAATCTGCATGATAGATTGGAGCAGTATGCTGAAGTATTGGGATATAAAATTAATGGATAAGAGTGAAATTATGCCTTTGGCTGATGTGGATTACTCGCTTTGTAGGCATATTGCAAAATTTAAGTGGTCTGATCAGATTACATATTTAGGTATTATAATAGATAGTAATTATGAATTGAATTATCTACCTTTGTTGTCTAAAATTAAATTATTTAAATCATGGGAAAGGTTTACCATTAATAGGACATGTTAATTGTGTTAAAATGAATATCTTTCCCTTATTCAATACCCCTTTCAGTTTATTCCTTGCAATATTCCTCAAAACCTTTTTAAAGATTTGAATGCTCTGGTGAGTAAATTTTTGTGGAAAGGAAAAATGGCGAGGGTGTCATTACAGAAATTGACTTGGTAGTATGCTTTTAGGAGGATTACAAGCCTTAGCTATGGCTAGAAAATGTTTGGCAATTACTTGGAAAAATGAGACCAATTTGAGTATTCAATTATGGTACTTGGAAATGAGATTTTCTATTCCATTGGAATAGATTACATATAATTTATGTAATAATTATTCCTCTTTTGTTAAAACCTGGAGACCATTATATGAAATATATGAGGTTGAATTTATAATAGTTTTTTCCCCCACAAATTGATGGTGTTGCCCCAAATCATGGCAATAGTTAAAGGCTCTTATGTTATTCGATCTCCTCTTCTATTCTCTTCTTTCTTTCTTTTGGGGTAGTTTAGAGGGGGGTTGGGAAGGATGGGTGGGTTAGGGTTGGGAGGTGGGGAATTATATGGGGTAAAATATTATGTATTTACTCATATTTTTATTGTATGATTTATTATCATCAATAAATAAAATTTTCAAAAAAGGTATAGACTACACAGATATGGCCACGGCCCAAGAAAATGACCATGAATCAAATGCTTATCAGACCGCAATCATGAACCTGTAATTGAAGGATGCCCAGTTTGAAGTTAATGGCAAACTACTCCGCCGTGATATATCAATGGGACACAGACACCCCCAGTAGTTCTGGCATCATGGAAACATCGGTTATTCGACTCTGTGCATGGTCTCTCACATCCATCAAGTAGATCGACCGTTTGTATGGTTTCAGACAGGTTCGTGTGGCATGGTCTTGAAAAAGACGTTACACAAGTGGCTAGGTCCTGCATTGCCTGCCAGAAAGTAAAGATTCAGTGTTATACTAAGGCACCACTACAGTCCTTCCTGGCAGTTACTCAGCGTTTTGCCCATATCCACATGGACATCATTGTTCTGCTTCCTGTTTCACGAGGATCCAGTTATCTTTTTACAGTAATAGACAGGTTTACACAGTGGGCTGAGGCTGTGGATGCTACTGCAGACACTTGAGCTCAGGATTTCCTCAGTTTCTGGGTGTCTCATTTTGGTCTAGTGGCATATGTTACTTTGGATAAAGGACCACAATTTACTTCCTCACTGTGGAAGGCCTTGTCTTACTTGCTTAGTACAACAATTCATCATACGAATGCCTTTCATTCCCATGCCAATGAAATGGCGGAAAGATTTCATCGACATTTCAAGTTAGCCTTGATGGCTTGCTTGAATGTCCCCAAATTGAGGTTTTGAGCTGCCCTGGGTATTACTGGACATTAGAATAACTCCAAAGGACCACCTCCAAGCTTCATCTGTGGAGCATCGTTGGTGGTTCCAGGGCATTTCATCCCCTACCATTCCAACTCCAGCGATGATCAGGCTAAGGGAAACTGTTGGAACATTGACCCTGATACCACCATCATCACATGGAGAACACTTCTTTTGTTCCTGAAGACCTCACAAACTGAGAATATGTCTTCATCTGTAGGAGAACACTTGGCCAATTTTACAGAGTGTCTTACTCAGACAAACTAAGTGGACCTATATTTTGGACACTGGAGGGAAGCCAGAGTCTTTCACTATTGATCGGCTTAAACCAGTTTACGTGGACATGCAGCAGCCAACAGTCCATAGCAGAGGAACCCAAAAAAGACACGATCCTTTCTGCCAGTTCTGGGGGTGGGGGTGGGGGAGGGGCCTGTACAACACCCAGAAGGCATTGAACTGGCCATGTGACATTAGTGCATGATGACATCAGCTTGTGATGAGCCCGTAATTCTGGCTTTTAAAAGGTTGTGCAGGTGATGAAGAACAAATCCATTTGATTCACTAAAAATGCCTTATGTGTTATTTTGTTGTGTCCACTGTAATTTCAGTGGCCATAAAGTGCTGTGTAAGGCTGGTGATGAATTTTATCAGCTCCTGGCTGAGTGGTGACATGAATCCATTCCAGTTTGCCTATCGTAGAAACAAGTCTATGGTGAATGCCATCTCACTAGCTCTACGCAAAGCACAGAAACACCCAGACAGCAAAGTTGCAGCTCTTTATCGGGGAATATAGGTCCACTTAGTTTGTCTGAGTAAGACACTCTGTGCATAGCCATGACATCCGTTTCTTGCATTGGAGCAGCACATGTGTTTTTCTCAGGAGAGGAAAAAGCACAAAAACAGTGTTAGATTACAGGAAGAGCAATCTACAAATGTAATCAAACCCCCAAACAAGCCCTCCGGAGCGGGAGGTGTATAGGAAAAGATCTGGGATGACCAGCAGGAGTTTCCTGGATCCCAATGAGAGTCTGAGGCAGCGTCCAGGTGGCAAGAGCCCGAGGAGGAAAGCCTCCAAGAAGAGTCCCTGTAGCGCCTTGACAGCACCAAAGGCCCAATGGACCTGCCAGGGTGCAGTGACCCAGCTGAGGAGCGGCAAGGCCAATCTACCTCCATTAGGGGTGGGATCAGGAGGCAGTGGCCTACCTTTGTTGAAGGTGGGGCCCGAGGCTGGCTGCATTGACCTAGCTTTTTTGAAGTTGGGGTCTGAAATCGATAGCAGCGATGCCAATCTACCTCTTCTGGGGTGGGATCAGGCAACAGAGATCTACCTTTGCTCAAGGTGGGGTCCAAGTCTGGCTGCTCTTACCTGGCTTAGTGGAAGTTGGTGTCTCAAAAAGAAAGTGGTGTTACCGTTATGCTGCCAGATGAGGCAAGCTGTATGAGGTGACTGGACCTCAGTACAATGAACGGCAATGAAGGGGAGTACCCCGCACAAGAGCAGGTAGGACTTGATCTAAACCTCACAAATCACTCAGCGAAGCCACCCACTCAATGGGCGAGAATAATTACCAGCCACAGAAAAAGCCAGAGAAAGGAGTGGTCTCTGCTTGATGGGCCCCCACTCGATCAGGGTCCAAGAGTAAGGCCTACCTGAGAGCAGAGCCATGAACCAGTGACAAAATTGTAAGTTGTCTGGATAAATTGGAGGAAATGGTGAAGGACATGGTGAGTAAATTTCCTACGCCATCAGAGCAGGGGAAGGACATTAATGATTATACATGGGAAGATTATGAAGGGCCACTAATTGAGACTGAATCACCCAAATCCCCATACACTGCTCAGACCAGTCAGGAAGAGAATATACTGGCTATTGCTGCGAAGTTTGCGATACCGAGGGGTATCGGCCAGCCACTAGCAGATGATGTTGCGGGGTCTATAACATATATGGTGTTGAATGCTTTTCAGAAGACGGTACTAGAAGAATCCATCGAGAAGTAACCCTGTCCTGTTAACTGCCCTCTGTTGGAGGTGCCTAAGGTAAGCCCTGCAATGTGGGACAATTTGAAGGTCTACACAATGCCAAAAGACATGAAATTGCAAAGTCTACAAGGGTCACTGGTAAAAGGTTAATCACTGCATTTGCACAAATGCTCTCACACGATTTATCAGATGATCTTGTTCTGTTATCCCATGCAAACTATAAACTTAATGCCTTCAGGAAGGAGCTGATTAAGCCTGACCTAAATGTAAGATATGCTCATTTGTGCAGACCATCTAACCCTGAAACAAAATTTCTATTTGGTGACAATCTCAGCAAACAGATGAAAGATTTGAGTGACCAGCAGAAGACAGCGGCTGGCGTGGTCAGAGGTCCAAGAGCACATGAAAGAAAACCTGTGATGTTTCACCCCTATCACAGGTATGCGGGGGAATTTAAGTGGGTTATCCAAGGTGGTTTCCCGCTCCAAGCAGCTACAGCCAGCAGGTCCTATTTTTGGGCAACGGCCTCCATGGAGATAGTGGCAGCAGAATTTTCCCGCTCATAGTGCTTCGTGGAGGTGGGCCCAGAATGCACCAGCCCACAGACTAGGCAGGTCGAGGAAGTGAATGCTGCACATTTACAGTTGAGTACACTTGATAATTGCAAGACTTTAAAGGTTGAAAGTCGATTAACGCTATTCTTTGATAGATGGTGTAATATTACCACTGATGCTTCTATTCAGCAGACAGTGAAGGGCTATAAAATAGAATTTGATCCCCAAAAACCCTCTCTGATAAGGAGGAGGGTGTACACACACACACACACACACACACACACACACACACACACACACACACACACACACACACACACACACACACACACACACACACACACACACCACAACTGACAGAGGCTGTACAGGCATTTTAAAATGGTTAACATAAATTCTGGGATGCCGTTGTTACGCAAGGGCTATTACATGGCCTCGATAGATTTGCAAGACACATATTATTCAGTCGCGATCTGCCCACAGCACAGGAAATTCTTGAAATTTTCGTGGAAGGGAGAGCCATGGCAGTATAAGGCTTTGCTGAATGGGCTGAGCTTAGTGCCCAAAGCATTTACCAAATTACTAAAGCCAGTGTTTGCAAGGCTCACGAAAGGGCAGCACATGGTAATGGGTTACCTAGACGATATCCTTATCATGGGCAGATCGTTCGAGGAAACAGAAAGGGCAGTACCAGCCACCTCAAGATTATTAAGCCATGTGGGGTTTCTGATTCACCCCGGGAAATCAGTGCTGGTACTGTGGTGCACTGTTAGCCAGAATCAGACACACACAAAGATAATAACTGTACAACAGGCTTTTATCCACAAAGACTTCCACAGAGCCAGGCTGGCTGTGGCTGCAGCAACTCCGAGTGAGGCCTTGGAAGGCCGGCACAGGCTTATATCCCGGAGGGTGATTGACATCCGACTGGGTGGGCCTTGATACATTCAGGCCGACTGATTGACAGCTGGCCAGGTGTTGTCCTGTCCTCTTACACTCCTGCAGGTACAGAGGTTTCCCCCTGCAGAAGGCCAGTGGTGTACAACCACATTCACCCCCTTCTTTAAAATTGTCTGGGGGGGAGCAGTAACAAGGAATCGCACCCACTATGTACATACAATATTACAGGTTGAGACGATTTGGTGGCCGCCGGGGTGTCTGTGACTGTTGTAGGACTGGCTCCTGGTCACTGGTCAGAGGGGAAGTGGGGGGGATGGCGGCAGGGGTGTGTGTGGTTGGTGTGGTGCCGCATGGAGGGGTGGCCAGGGGGGCTGGAGTCGACGTATGCTGGTCGTATTGAATGGGTGGGGGTGTGGGTTCATATCCTAAGGCTGAAGTGGGCCCCTGGTGGTCAAGGAGGCCCTGTGTGCCCCAGGGATCCCTGTGTGACAGGGATGTATGCCCAGTCAATGTCGTCCTGGGTTGGAGGGTGGCGTGGTGTGGGTTGCTGCTGCAAGGTCCCCGGTTGAGACAGTCTTGTTGGTAGCTATGCACAGCAGTGACCAAATGGCATGGAGCGCCTTGGGCAGGGCATCTTGCCAGTACTCAATGGCCCACTCTTTTCACCAGAGCCAGAAGGACTGCCTTCCAGACCACCCCATTCTCGCATTCCACTTACCCGTGTTATAACTTGTTGTGCGACTGGCTCGCGATGCCCCTTTCTTTTCTTTGGCTTGGCTTGGCGGACGAAGATTTATGGAGGGGGTAAATGTCCACGTCAGCTGCAGGCTCATTTGTGGCTGACAAGTCCGATGCGGGACAGGCAGACACGGTTGCAGCAGTTGCAGGGGAAAATTTGTTGCTTGGGGTTGTGTGTTGGGTTTTTCCTCCTTTGTCTTTTGTCAGTAAGGTGGGCTCTGCGGTCTTCTTCAAAGGAGGTTGCTGAACTGTGAGGCGCCAAGATGCACGGTTTAAGGCGATATCAGCCCACTGGCGGTGGTCAATGTGGCAGGCACCAATAGATTTCTTTAGGCAGTCCTTGTACCTCTTCTTTGGTGCACCTCTGACACGATGGCCAGTGGAGAGCTTGCCATATAACACGATCTTGGGAAGGCGATGGTCCTCCATTCTGGAGACGTGATCTACCCAGCACAGTTGGATCTTCAACAGCATGGATTCGAGGCTGTCGGCCTCTACCATCTCGAGTACTTCGATGTTAGGGATGAAGTCGCTCCAATGAATGTTGAGGATGGAGCGGAGACAACGCTGGTGGAAGCGTTCTAGGAGCCGTAGGTGATGCCGGTAGAGGACCCATGATTCGGATCCGAACAGGAGTGTGGGTATGACAACGGCTCTGTATACACTTATCTTTGTGAGGTTTTTCAGTTGGTTGTTATTCCAGACACTTTTGTGTAGTCTTCCAAAGGCGCTATTTGCCTTGGCGAGTCTGTTGTCTATCTCGTTGTCGATCCTTGCATCTGATGCAATGGTGCAGCCGAGATAGGTAAACTGGTTGACCGTTTTGAGTTTTGTGTGCCCGATGGAGATGTGCGGGGGCTGGTAGTCATGGTGGGGAGCTGGCTGATGGAGGACCTCCGTTTTCTTCAGGCTGACTTCCAGGCCAAACATTTTGGCAGTTTCCGCAAAACAGGACGTCAAGCGCTGAAGAGCTGGCTCTGAATGGGCAACTAAAGCGGCATCGTCTGCAAAGAGTAGTTCACAGACAAGTTGCTCTTGGGTCTTGGTGTGAGCTTGCAGGCGCCTCAGATTGAAGAGACTGCCATCCGTGCGGTACCGGATGTAAACAGCGTCTTCATTGTTGAGGTCTTTCATGGCTTGGTTCAGCATCATGCTGAAGAAGATTGAAAAGAGGGTTGGTGCAAGAACGCAGCCTTGCTTCACGCCATTATTAATGGAGAAGGGTTCAGAGAGCTCATTGCTGTATCTGACCTGACCTTGTTGGTTTTCGTGCAGTTGGATAACCATGTTGAGGAACTTTGGAGGGCATCCGATGCGCTCTAGTATTTGCCAAAGTCCTTTCCTGCTCACCGTGTCGAAGGCTTTGGTGAGGTCAACAAAGGTGATGTAGAGTCCTTTGTTTTGTTCTCTGCACTTTTCTTGGAGCTGTCTGAGGGCAAAGACCATGTCAGTAGTTCCTCTGTTTGCGCGAAAGCCGCACTGTGATTCTGGGAGAACATTCTCGGTGACACTAGGTATTATTCTATTTAGGAGAATCCTAGCGAAGATTTTGCCTGCAATGGAGAGCAGCGTGATTCCCCTGTAGTTTGAGCAGTCTGATTTCTCGCCTTTGTTTTTGTACAGGGTGATGATGATGGCATCACGAAGGTCCTGAGGCAGTTTTCCTTGCTCCCAACAAAGCTTGAAAAACTCAAGCAGTTTGTCATACAGAGTTTTGCCGCCCGCCTTCCAGACCTCTGGGGGGGATTCCATCCATACCTGCTGCTTTGCCACTTTTCAGTTTTTCAATTGCCTTATATGTCTCTTCCCGGGTGAGGACCTCATCCAGCTCAAGCATTAGGGGCTGTTGAGGGAGCTGGAACAGGGCGGAATCTTGGACTGAGCGGTTGGCACTGAAAAGAGATTGGAAGTGTTCTGACCATCGGTTGAGGATGGAGATCTTGTCGCTGAGGAGGACTTTGCCGTCTGAGCTGCGCAGCGGGCTTTGGACTTGGGGTGAGGGGCCGTACACAGCCTTTAGAGCCTCATAAAAATCCCTGAAGTCGCCAATGTCCGCGCTGAGCTTAGTTCGATTGGCGAGGCTAGTCCACCACTCATTTTGGATCTCCCGGAGTTTGCATTGAAGATGGCTGCATGCGCGACGGAAGGCTTGTTTCTTCTCTGGCCAGGACGGATTTGTAAGGTGAGCCTGGTGGGCAGCTCGCTTCTTTGCCAGCAGCTCCTGGATTTCCTGGCTGTTTTCGTCGAACCAGTTCTTGTTTTTCCTGGAGGAGAAGCCCAGTACCTCTTCTGTGGATTGCAGTATTGCAGTCTTCAGCTGATCCCAAAGGGTTTCAGGGGACGAGTCCGAGAGGCGGATTGCATCCTCGAGCTTTGCTTTGAGGTTTGCCTGGAAGTTTCCTCTCACTTCGTCTGACAGCAGGTTTCCAACATTGAACCTCTTTCTGGGGGCTTTACTGTTCCTGGACTTTGGCTTGAAGTGAAGTTTGAGCTTGCAACGAACCAGCTGGTGGTCAGTGTGGCATTCCGCGCTGGGCATGACCCTGGTGTGTACCACCACAGGTACCTACTAAGAAGCTAAAATTCCTCGGCTTCATTATTGATACAGAAGCCATAGAAGTTACCCTGCCTGAGGATAAAGTAGCAGAGATCAGGACAGCCTGCAGAGGGCTAATGACAGAGTCTCGTCCCTCCAGAGGTTGGATAACACTTCAGCTGTAGCCTACCTCAATAATATGAGAGGTCTCAAATCTGTCTCCTGTAAGAATCTAGCCATTAAGACTTGGCACTGGTGCATTCAGAGAAATATATGGGTTACAGCCATCGACCTGTCGGGTCGGATAAACACTCAGATGGACCTGATGTCCAGGAAATTCAATGATAGCACTGAGTGGGCTCTGGGGAAGAAATACTTCAACTGCTAGCAGACACCTTTGTCATGCCGAAGGTAGATTTGTTCATGTACTGGCTGAATGCTCAGGTTCCAAGGTAAGTGTCCTGGGTTCCGGATCCCCAAGTGGAGGCCATTGACACCTTTAACTTTTATGCGCATTCCTCCCCCCCCCCCCCCCCCCCAATCCCATTCACCTTGGTGGAGAAATGCCTGAATAAGATACAGGAGGCCGGGGCCTCAGGACTGCTGTTAGTGCCAAATTGGCCTTCCCAATGTTGGTTCCCCATACTCCCAAGGCTTATTGTGGGGAGTCTGTTAGTATTCACAAAAAACAAAGATTTGTTAATCCAACCGGTAACAAAGGAATCTCACCCATTGTCTCACTTAAGTTTATTAGGTAGCAGGATTGGTAAGCGAGGACCAACATTAACGCTCTGCAGCCTTGAACTCTGGACATCCTGTGGGCATCTTGGAGAAAGTCTACACAAACTCAGAATGCCTCCTATGTGGGGAAATGGAAAAATTATTGTGCCCAAAACAGATTGAATGAACAATCAGCCTCTAATCGGAGGCATACTAAGTTTCCTAACCGATATGTTCTATGTGCAGGGGAATAGCTACAGTGTGGTGAATACTGATTTCTTGATGCTCAAGGTCTCTGAGCATGAGATGTTGAACCACCCTTTGATCAAAAGATTCATGAAAGGAGTGTTTCACTTGCACCCTCTGGTACCCAGATATAAAGAAATATGGACATAAGGATTGTTTTAGACTATTTAAGACTATTGTCTTCAACTTCCAACCTGGATTTACATTGCCTGTCCCATAAGATGATCATGTTAGTGGCCTTGACATCAGCCCAGAGGGTACAAACATTGTCTCCGCATTCATATGGACTATATCCACTGGGAGGGAGACTATGTAAGCATTCAAGTTACAGACATCCTGAAACATAACAGGCAAGGGAGAATTGGGACAAAATTCTCATTGTATGCCTATGGAGAGGATGAGCAGTTATGTGTGTTGGATTGTTTAAAATGATACATTGTATGTACAAAACATTAGATGAGAAATACCTCTCTATATGTTATGAAAAACCGCTTCAGTGGGCTGGCTCCCAGACATCGGCCAGATGGCTGCAGGAGGTCATGAGAGTGGCTGGATGGATATTTCTCAGTTTGGGTCCCATTCAACTAGAGCGGCAGTAACCTCAACAGCTAATAAGGCTGAGGCCCCTATATGAGATATCCTTTACCAGGCAGGATGGAGCAATGAGAGAACCTTTAATAGGTTCTACAATAAATCTTTACACTCAAAGGGACAGAGTTTCACGGCTTTCATCCTACATGTGGTGGATTAAACAAGATCGTGGGAAAGGGACCCATTGAACTGATTATGGTCTGTTGGACCACCTGAAGGGGATAATCCACTGAGCTACAAACTCTCACATTAGTGGTAATTCTGCCTCACCCACAGGAAAAAGGAATCTCAGGGTTTGCGGATGATACAAAGATTGGTGGTGTTGTGGACAGTGAGGAAGATTACCATAGATGAAAAGGTGATTTAAGAAGGCTGGAGGTGTGGGCTGAGAAATGGCTGATGGAATTTAATACAGATAAGTGTGAGGTATTACATTTTGGAAAGGCAAATCTAAATAGGTCATATACATTAAATGGTAGGCTATTGAGTTGTGCAGAGCAACAAAGGGATTTAGGAGTTGTGGTAAATAGTACCCTCAAGGCTGATACTCAGGTAGGTGGTGTGGTGAAGAAGGCATTTGGAATGTTGGCCTTCATAAATTGGAGTATTGAATTCAAGAGTAGGGAGGTTATGATGAAATTGTACAAGGCATTGGTGAGGCCAAATTTGGAGTACTGTGTACAGTTTTGGTCACCAAATTATAGGAAAGATATAAACAAAATAGAGAGAGTGCAGAGAAGGTTCACGAGAATGTTGACAGGATTTCAAGGTTTGAGTTACAGGGAAAGGTTGTGCAGACTAGGGTTTTTTTCTCTGGAGCGTAGAAGATTGAGGGGGGACTTGATAGAGGTGTTTAAGATTTTAAAAGGGACAGACAGAGTAAATGTGGATAGACTTTTTCAATTAAGAGTGGGGAAGATTCAAACTAGAGGGCATGGTTTAAGATTGAAGGGGGAAAATTATAAGGGGAACACGAGGGGAAATTTCTTTACGCAAGGATGTGGAATGAGCTTCCGGCAGACATGGTTGAGGCAGGATCATTGGTTACATTTAAGGAAAGACTGGATAGTTACATGGAGAGGAGAGGACTGGAGGGGTATGGACCGGGTGCTGGTCTGTGAGACTAGGAGGGTGGGGATTTGTTACGGCATGGAGTAGTAGGGCTGAACTGGCCTGTTCTGTGCTGTAAGTGGTTATATGGTTATATGGTATGTGGTGTCATGTTTGTGCTCTGACAAGAAATCGGAAATCTGATAAGAAAATTTGTGGTAGTGTGGGACTGGATTTGCACTCTCCCCTGGCTCTCAATTGTAAAGACAGAACTGGTTCATGGCGCATGTAGAGGGGCTTGGCAGGATGTCTACCGGTACAAATGACAGTCAATGTTGTACTGCATTTTTTCTCTTTATTCCAGTGATCAGTAAAATCCAAGACAAAAAAGAAGCTTGGAGAAGGACCCAAGAGGTAAGAAGGTGAGAGTGTCAGAGGTCCATCTTCCAATCCCCCCTCCCCCACCAACCACTTTCCTCATCCTATTTTGGAAAGTCCCACATACCTATAAGAAAATCTGCCCACTAAACTCACAAATGCAATTGAGTCTCATGAGGCAATTTCAATAAACAAGCAGTCCACAACTTCAGAACAAATGAAAATAAATTGGGGGTGGTCACTGGACTTTATGCTGTGGATGGTGAGCGGTGGCAGTGGGGGGGGGGGGGGAAGTGGGCCACCGAAGGAAAGGGTGAGGCTGTGGAGGTGACACTGGAAGTCTAGTCCCAGGATAACTGGGGTGCAATGACCAGTGGCCTGAACCTTGGTTTGTTTCTCCCCCTTCCTCCCCAATCAAGTTTTCCGATCAACATTCCAGTACCATGACGGAGTGGTCCTGGAACGCGAAAGCAATAACGAGGTTCACTGGGTATACTTTGAGTTTCAGAATAAGGAGCACATTCGGGTGCACAAAGCTCTCAGTACTACCACTATCAAACAGGCATTTTATTACCTTTCCGTTGGCAGTGATGTATATCATCGAGCACCCAGGTCCATGGGGAATGTTCTCCGTTAGCTTGGTGGCGAGTAGTGGCTAATGGATGCCTTTAGGAGTGTGGTGTGTGGCGAGTGCATGGTTTTGCATGCTTGTGTATTGATCATGTTGTCTTGTCAGTGAGATGGGATGATGGCGGCCCCCAGGAGATGCACATTGTGTCGGTGTAGTCGGGTGAATCAGCCAGAAGTGATGTTGGAAGTGACATTGCTGATGTGGGCAGAAGTTGGACGATGAAAGATGGCGCCACTAATGGTGAGCACATGGCGGCGGAGTGGTTGGACCCTGGGCCGGAAGTGACATTTTTGGTGTGAGCAGAAGTGGCAAGCGGAGTAATGATGTTGCCCAAATTTCGCACTTAGGTGCGTCCAGAGAGTCGATAGGGGTTGCAGCGCTACCGGTGGGTTTGGAAAGGCACACTTTAGCGAAGTGGCCCTTCTTGCTGCATCGGGAGCAATGCAAGTTCCTTGCAGGGCAGCTCTTTCAGGAGCACCTGTCTGACCCACACCGGAACCCGCAGTACTTAGCAGTGGATTGCATCGGTGGCTGTGATCATCTCCTCCACGTGGGGCCTCTCAGAGACTGCTGTCATCAGTGTCGCCCAGGCCAGAGGTTGGGAAGCTGAGCATCAAAGACCTCTGCATGGTGAGCTTCTAGGGAGCAGACTACCTCTATGATCCTGGTAAGTGAGGCATTATTCTCCTCCAACAGTCTCTTTCAAGTTGGTCTTGACTGCAATCCTCACACGCAGGCATCTCGGACGAGTCACTCCACTTCCCCAGCAATCATGCCGGCTTCGATCATGCATGGGTGTGCTAGCTCTTGCACCTCCCCCGGGTAAGTATCTGCTGTATCCTGATGCTGAGCAGGTACCAGGCATAGTATATGTTCATCGGGGCTGGTACATGCCATCCAGTTAAAAATACATGCAGTCTCGGATAGCCTGGAAAGCACGAAGGCCCAGCTTGGTATATAGTACTATGAGTTTTTTCTGGTTAATGGCCTCAGACTGTGTGAGGATGATTGCCTCAATCATATGCTTCCAGATCTCATACTTCCAGAAGTATGCTGGGTGTTGATGGTCAATATCCAGCTTCTCGATGGTGAGCAAATTCTCTATGGTCCTTTTAATTTTAAGCTAATTAAGTCGTGAGTACTGCTGTGCGAATAATTCTGATGGAAAGTCCACAGGCTGCACTACAGGCTTTAATTATCTCAAACCTGTACACACCAGGTCTCAGTATCTTTGCTGGCTCCATGTGTCTGACTGTCTCCTGAAGGGGCTGCTCATGTCTTTATATGGGCTGGTTATTGACAGCCAGGAGGTGGGGCCAGCCTGCCGGGTTGCCTACCTGCAGGTACCAATGGTTGCCCCCTGCAGTAGGAGTGTGACCAGTGTAGTGGTTGTATCACCACAGCCTCCCCTGGGGTGTGGAAATATAGCAGGCATTGGTTATGTTGAGTGGTTCCCTGAGACACCAAGCTGAGAGAGGAAACAGGGCCTCTGTTCAACAGTTCATCTGAAAGACCCAATTGCACTCATGTGATCAATTAACCCCATAGGTGGTAGGAAAGTGGAACAAAACCAAAGCACCTAGATGAGACCCACACATTCCTGGAAGAACAGGCAAACTCCTACATACAGTGTCGGATTCTAACCTGTATCACAGGCGCTGAAACTCTTGTTTCAGAAAAAGAATCCATCTGTCCATCTTATCGATTCCCCACATTATTTTATAAGCCTCTGCCTGGTGACCTTTCAGCCTCGTACCTTGCAGTGAGAATAAACCCAGTCCTTCCAAGCTCTCCTCACAACTACCACATTATGGAAGAGAACTTCTTTCACATAAGTGAAAAGTGTCCCAGTCAGCAGTGAGGTGAGCAACCCATCAATTTGCCTTGGGAAAATAATCTGAAGGAAGACACTGATGTCACCAGAAGAACCCCTAAGTCTCCCTTTCAAAGTCCTCCAGAATCCCAGCAAATCCCAAGAACAAGCAAGCCTGCAGATAGGAAGTAATGGGGAAGCAACACTTCAGGCCTCGACCCTTCACCATGGAAAGGAACAAGCAGGCAGGTGCCTGAATAAAAGGTGAGGAAGTGGAAGGATAAGGGTGGGAGGAAGGGGTGGGGGAGGAGCACAAACTATTAGGAAAGGGGTTACAGGTGGAAGGATAGAAGAGAAGATATCTGAGACAGGGTAGCTCAGATAGGAAAAGGGGCGAGGGTGGGGAGCTGGAAGAAAAGAGATATGGATTGGGAAAGAGAATGGGCCTGGGTTCCAACATCCAAAATGAAGGTTAGTCTCATCTCTGTGTGGGCAATCGGATTGCAGACTGCTTTTTCCAAACTTAAGAGTAGTATAGATCAAGTCAATACTTTTCCCACTGAGGTTGGTTAGACAAGAACTGGAGGTCATGGATTAAAGGTGAAAGATGAGATGTTTAGAGGGAACTTCTTTACGAAGAGTGTGGTGAGAGGGCAGAATGAACTCCTAGCTGAAGTGCAGCCACTATCCTCAGGGACCCCCACCATCCAGGCCATGCACTCTTCACTCTGTTACCATCAGGGAAAAGGTACAGGAGGCTGAAGACGAGCACTTAACGGCACAAGGACAGCTTCTTCCCTGCTGCCATCAGATTCCTGAATAATCAGTGAACCAACGAAACTGCCTTACTTTGACTTTTCAAGCTCTAGTTTTATTTTTTTTTGTAAGGTGGTTTATATGAATGTTTGCACTGTGATTTTGCCCTGAAACAATTAATTTCATGATTAGTTCATGACAATAAATTCTGATTCTCGTGAATGCTACTCAATTTTTATATTTAGCGTACATGGATGGGAGGGGTCTGGAGGACTCTGATCTGGCTGCAGGTCAGTAGGACCAGGCAGAATACTAGTTTGGCACAGTCTAGTGTTTCTGTGTCTGTTTCTGTATTGCAGTGTTCTGTGGTTCCATGACCTGCCTCTCCTTGTTGTGTCTCCCTCCCAATGTGTTACTGGGGAAAGCTGCATAATGCGTATTTCACAAAGTTTAAGAAAGAATCACCATTTAGATGGCAAACACAAGCAATTCGATACCTAGGTATACAACTAAATAATAATCTTGGCCATCTATATAAACTAAATTATCAGCCATTAATGAAAAAATTACAAGGCGACTTAGAGCACTGGAAAGACTTACCACTAACACTGATAGGAAGGATAAAGTGTATTAAAATGAACATCTTCCCAAGGATACAAAACCTATTTCAATCATTACCAATTCACCTAACAGAGAAATTCTTCAAGGAGCTAAAGAAAATAATAAGGAAATTCTTATGGAAAAGGGGGAAACCGAGGATAGCACTAGATAAATTAACAGAATGGTACAAACAAGGAGGCTTATAACTACAAAACTTCAAGAATTATTATAGAGCAGCACAATTAAGATACCTATCAGATTTTTATCAAACAAGGGAAAAACCAGATTGGACCAGATTAGAGCTAGATAAAATAGGGGAGAAGATACCTGAACATATACTATATAAGTGGGGTGAAAAATTGGTGCAACATAGGAATTCACACATAGAAAGGAATAAAATAAATTATCAACTACCAAAATTAATATTGACACAAAATCAACTAATCCCTTTCACAATAAATAACCTTTATTTATTGAGAATGGGAGAGAAAAGGGATCAAAAGAATAGAAAATTGTTTTTCGGGAAATAAATTATTATCTTTTGAACAAATGAAGGACAAATATATAACTCATGATACAATGTTTGCATACCACCAACTGAAAACCTACTTGAAGGACAAATTGGGAAACAGTCTGAGGTTACCAGAAGGAAGCAATTTTGAATATGTGATTACAGACACAATGATAATTAAAAAATTTATAACAAACATGTACATCAAACTGCAAGAAAAGGAGAATGAAGAAACAAACTGTAAACCTAAACAAAAATGGGAACAAGATCTAAACATAAAGATAAAGAATGAAACATGGGAAAAGCTATGCTCCGGAACTATGAGAAATACAATAAACACGAGGTTACGCATGATACAATATAATTGGTTACACAGGCTATACATCACACCCCAAAAGTTAAATAAATGGGACCCAACAGTATCAGACAGATGTTTTCGCTGTAGAAAGGAAACGGGAACAACAATACATGCAATTTGGACATGTGAGAAAGTGAAAAAATTTTGGGAAGATCTAAACCAGATATTAAATAAAATCACAAAAAGCAATATACCAAAAAACCCAGAGATTTTCCTTCTAAGTAATATAAGAAATAAAGAATTTGGACTCGATTTGGATGGAGCACAAAAAAGATTTATTATGATAGCCCTAGCTGTAGCAAAAAAAAATATTATGTCAACCTGGAAATTAGAAGACAACTTGCGAATACAACAATGGTACATAGAAATAAATAAATGTATTCCATTAGAAAAAAATATTATGTCAACCTGGAAATTAGAAGACAACTTGCGAATACAACAATGGTACATAGAAATAAATAAATGTATTCCATTAGAAAAAATAACATATAATTTAAGAAATAACATCACAATATTTGAACAAATATAGGAACCATACACGAAACACAATAGAGAAATCCTACCATGAACCTCCACCACCTAAAATGACAGAAGGAGAAGACAACGAAATGAACTGACTCAATATATAAAAGTAAAAGACAAAAATTTCTTGTTTATTTTTATTAAGTGACGACATTGTTTAACAGGTTTAATATAGATTGAACTTTGAATAAATGGGAAGGGGGGTTGAGGGAGGGAGGGAAGGGAGGGGGGGAAAGGGGAGAAAATGACACTGTATATATTCAAGAGAAAAATGTCTGTATGTATTTTGGTCAGTATGGTTCATAGTGTGAAAAATAAAAAAAATAAAAAAAGAGAAGGGATGACTCAGTCCACTTCCACAAGCTGTGGGAAGACGTACAACCCTAAAACCGTTCAGCGCACACAGGCCCTTCTGCCCATGTGTCTGTGCTGTACATCATCTCCAAATCTCTTTGATATGTATTCTTTCAATTCAATTAAGCACACTCTTCCTGCAGATACCTGTTTGGCAACATCTCCATGGCCCGGTACTTCTCCTGCTCAAGGTATGATGATGCCAGGTCAGTGGGGCAGGAGCAGATGGCAGATGCCGGCAGACCCATTGTCTCCATTGTCTCCATCTGCTCCTGCCCTACTGACCTGGCATCAACATACCTTGACTCCATTTTGTCACACCCTTGGTCCAGTCCCTTTCCCCCCTCCACCAGGGACACTTCTCTCCTCGCCCTGTGGTCTCACACCTCCCTCTGTAGATCCACAACAGTGCACAGATGGTGCCGAACTTCACAGCCACCCTCTCCCACCCCCCCCCCCCACTGAGAGGTGTTCATAAAGGCGCAAATATCAGCCATTAATGAAAAAATTACAAGGCGACTTAGAGCACTCGCAAATAAAGGAGGCAAATATGCGGCATTCAAAGAGCTGCTCACAGCACGAGTGAATGACCGCCTGCTCCACCAGGATGGTTTGGGGAACAGGCCCCTGTCAGCATTGATGAAGGAGATGCTGGCCCTGGCTGAAGGACACACATCCTGCATCATGTTTGAACAGGTGTTCTTGGAACAGCTGCCCGAGGACATATATCTGCTACTGGCCGATGCGGATTTCAGCAACCCTCAGAAGGTGACAACCCAGGCAGATGTTCAGTGGAGGGCCAAGAAGGAGAGTGCAGCATCTGTCACACAGATTACAAGGCCCCACAAGCAGCAGCAGACCAGATAGGATCCAGCAATGGAACTCACACAACCTAGCGAGCAGTGGTGTTTCTAGCATCAGAGGTGTTTCTACCACCAGTGGTGGGCACAGAAGCTTGCAGTTGTCGCTTACCCTGCACATTCCCAGGAAACACTGGGGCCAACTGCTGCTGATGGCTACAGCAGCTGCACACCAGGACAGCCTCCTGTACATCTGGAACAGTCTGGATGCTGCTTTTTGGTTGCCATGGGAGTGGAGATCAGCATCCTTCCCCTGATGGAGTACGACACCCACAGCAGGAAGACGGAACCCATTCTGAGGGCAGCAAACAGCAATGCAATACGGACCTATGACAACCCCCGCAGTTCAGCTGCGATTTAGCACCAGCAGGTTCATGTGGAAATTCACACTGGCTGCCATGGCCCAACTGCTCCTGGGAGCAGACATTCTACGAGTGCACAGCCAGCTAATCGATCTACAGGGGTGAAGACTTGTCCGTGCCAAGATGTTCCAGATGTTCTCCAAGAACACCTAGACTCCATCATGCTCTTGGAAGACAAGCTCACCAGGATCCCGATGCATTTCCCATTGCTGCTGGCCCCACAGTTCACGTCAGACATGCCCAAGCATGGAATGCAGTTCCACATACGGACCCAGGGACCACCACTCCACTCCAGAGCAAGGAGACTTCCTCTGGACAAGCTCCGCCTTGCAAAGGAGGAATTCCAGAAGATGGAGGATGGAAGAATTGGGGATCATCCAGAGATTAGACAGCCCATGGGCCTCCCCCAGTACATGATGCCCAAGGCAGTTAGGGGCAGACCGATATCCCATGCCACATGCAAACCTACATAGGGCAAACATCTTTTCCAAGATTGACCTCATCCAGGGGAACCATCAGATCCCAGTACACCCTGACAACATCCCCAAAACAGCCATTATCACACCGTTTGGCTTGTTTGTTCCTATGAATGCCATTCAGCCTAAAAAATGCTGCACAGATGTTCTAGCAGCTAATCGACATGGTGGGACACAACCCGGACTTTGCTTTCATCCATCTGGATGACATCCTGATAGCCAGCTGCAGTCATCATGACATCTGTTCTACCTCCATGAGCTTTACACCTGGCTGAGCGATTTTGGCCTCAATACCATTGATTTCCTGGGCCACAGCATTACCAAAGACGGTGCAACACTGCTACCTGCTAAGGTAGCTGCAATCTGACAGTTCACCAGGCCCACCATGTTCAAAGGCCTGCAGGAGTTCGACAGCATGGTGAACTTCCATCATTGCTTCATCCCTTCAGTGGCCCACATCATGCGTTCCTTGTTCACCCTGATGTCATATAAGGACAAAGACATGACTTGAGATGAAGTTTCCACGGCCGCCTTTGTGCACGTGAAGGAACCCCTGGCAGATGCCATGTTGCTAACCCACCCAGGACAGACATCCCGACCACCCTCACAGTGGACGCATCCAACACGGCAGTCAAAGGGGCTATGTAACAGTTGATCAAAGGACACTGGTGACCCTGGCATTTTTCAGAAGACACCAAAAGCTTTCGACCGGAAGCTGTTAGCAGTACCTGGCAATCTGACATTTCAGGTACTTCTTAGAAAGCTTTCATAGGCAGCACCAACAGCGACATCTATCATAAATCTCTGAATGCACAACAACCATCAAGCTTATCTTGGGGAGGGACAATGTCATAGCAGACACACTTTCCAGGCCAACTTTGTTCTGGGGATAAACTTTGCAGCACTGGCAGAGGCGCAGCAGGATGATGATGATGAAGATGCCCAGCTACAGGACCGCATTCTTGGGTTTACAACTGCAAAACATTCCCATAGGTCCAGGCGAGAAGACCCTCCTGTATGATGTGCTACCCGTCAACCTCGTCCCTTTGTCCTGGCAGCCTAGAGACAGTGAGTTTTTGGCTCTATACATGGGCTGGCACACCCAATCTATCAGGACAACCATCCGGATGGTCACCAGCAAACTTGTGCAGCATAAGTTCTGAAAACAAGTCAGTGGATAGGCAAGAATATGCACGCAGTGCCAAGCAGCCAAGGTACAGCAGCACACCAAAGCCATGCTGCAGCAGTTTGAACCCTCCCGCCAAAGGTTCGATCACATCCACAAAGATATTGTGGGGCCTCTGTTGGTGTCACAAGGAGTATGGTATCTCCTCAAGGTGGATTGCTTCACAAGATGGCAAGAGGCTGCCCCACTGACCAACATAACCACATAAGCACTGATTGTGACCTAGGTGGCACACATAACCTCTGACAGAGGTGCTCACTTCATCTCCACCCTGTAGGGAATGCAGCAACACCACACGACTGCAAAAACAGGTTAGTAGAACGTTTCCATAGGCACCTAAAGACAACGCTCACAGCTTGCCTTAAGGAGCCCAACTGGGTAGATGAACTTCCTTGAGTCCTGCTAGGAATCCGCAGGGCACCCAAGGAAGATCTGGACACCTTGTCAGCCAAACTGGTTTAAGGAGCATACCTGGTCATCTCTGGTGAGTTCGTACCAGCCCCACAGGGGTGAGAGGAAGAACCTGCAGCAGTCCTGAACAGACTATGGGAGAGGCTAGGTACCCTGGCCCCCACGCCGACATCACAGCATGGATGGACCTAGACCTGTGTGCCCAGAGATCTGCAGAACTGTAGCTTCACTTTTGCACCATTTGCAGCTGCTGTATGAGTGGCCATTTAAGGTGGTCAAGTACAATGGGTCCATGGGGGACAGACATGGGGGAAAGAGGAGATTTTCATGGTAGACCGACTTAAAGCAGCCCATGTGGATTTGGTGCAACCAGTAGAGGTCCAACAGCAAAGGGCAGACTGCCCAAGCAGAGACTAATCCAAACTTTGTGCATCGGAAGGTGGGGGGGGGGGGGGTTATTTTGTGGCGCACACACTATGCAAGTGTGCATAGCAATTTTGGAAAGCAATTTCCAAAATGGTGGTCGCACATCGGCAGGCAGGCCAACTCCAAAGTGGGTACTGGGCCTTCTTCATTGAGGGGAAAAGCCCACACATGGGAGGAGACCTTTGTATGCACCAGTGACATCATTTCAGCAGCAAGGGGAGGAACAAGAAAATGGATATAAGCTTGGGCCTGAGGCACACCACTTGTCACAGGTCTCCAATCTGAGAAGCAATCTTCCACCAATCTCGTTTTGTAGTGCATGGCTGTAGTAAGAGCTCTGGGTTAGAGCTCTAGAGAAGATGCACACTCGAGAAACAGTACTGATTTATTGGGTCATTCACTCTGCCTTTTATAGGCTGGCTGAGACTTACTGCAACATCACCAGTGGGCATAGCCTACACTCAGCCGATCATTGATTGGTGGCTTTATGATCAGCTGATTGCTGATTGGTCCATTCCCTCTGTTGCCATTGTGGTTTGCAAGAAGGCTCTCTTGGTCCATGTTGCCTACTCAATCATCATGCTTGGATGTTGCTACTTGTGTTGGGCCACAGAGAAGGCCGCCAGAACTGGCGATCTGTATGTCAGCTCTATCTCTGGGAGCCTACCTCTGTGTCGTGGTGTCGTATGTGTGACTGGCTGGCTAGGGTCCAAATGTGCTGGTTTGAGATGGTCAATCATGAACGTCTCCTCCCTGCCTTCGATGTCAAGCACACAGGTGATCCCATTGTGCTTGAGCACCTGGTAAGGTCCTTTGTAAGTCCATTGAAGTGGCACTCGCTGAACCCCTCATATCACAAAGACGTGTCTGCAGTCCTTTAAATCTTTAGGGATGAAGGTTTTGGGTTGGCTGTGTGCTTTGGGAAGTGCTGGGGCCAGCATGCCTAATTGTTCTCTGGCTGCTGGCTGATCATCTATGGTTTTGGCCAGGAATTTGCCAGCAACGACCAGGAGTGGTCGTAAACCACCTCCACTGCAATATGTCAAAATCCTCTTTGGGACCAGTGCAAATACCTAGAAGGGTCCATGAGAGTTTGTTGGCCCATTTAGGCCTGTGATCTGGGCCATAAGGGCTGCATTGAGGTGCCTGTGGAAACTTTCTACCAACCCATTGGCCTGAGGGTGGTACGCCATTGTGTGGTGGATTTGTGCTTCAAGGGTGTTGGCTAAGGTTGCCTGAGGTGAACTGAGCCCCTCTGTCTGAGATCAGATACTCTGGAACCCCAAACCTAATACATACTAATAAATTAATCAGTAGGGCTCTGGCGCATGCTTCCATGGAAGTTTCTGCCAGGGGAACTACTTCCAGCCACCTAGTCAGGCAGCCCATCATCATCAAGAGGAATTGTGTTCCTCCAGATATTAATAGGGGGCCCATGTTGTCAATGCGCACATGGCATCCATCAGTCTTTGGAAGGTTTGAGCAGCGTTTTTCAGTCTGAAAGGCATTCTGATAAACTTGAACAGTCCAAAAGGATGATTGCGGTTTTGGCAATGTCCTCTGGGTGGACCTGGTTTTGGTGACAGCCTCTGATGAGGTCCACCATTGAGAAGATCAGGGCCCCTTGCAGATTGACAGTGAAGTCGTGGATGTTGAGCACAGGATATCTGTCCAGTGCGGTGACCTCGTAAAGGTGGTGGTAATCTCTGCAAGGTCTCCAACCCCTTGCTGCCTTGGGCACCATGTGGAATGGGGAGGCCCAGGGGCTGTTGGAGTGCCACACGATGCCAAACTCTTCCATATTTCAAAACTCCTCCTTTGAGAGGTTGAGTTTTTTGGGTTAAGGAGGCGTGCCCTGGTGTGAAAAGGTCGGCCCTCCATGAGGATATGGCGCTGCACCCCATGCTTAGGCTCTGGCGAGGTAAAGAAGGGAATTTGGTCACAATCCAAGCAAACTCTGTGTCGATTACTGAGTGTTGGTGGGAGCATTAAGCTTAGTTCCCTCAAGGGAGAGTGTCTGAAGTTTTGGAATGCACCAGTCTATGGCCCTTGACATCCACCAATAGGGAGTGCACCCTGAGGAAGTCCACCACCAGGAGTGGGAGTCATATGGTCACCATCATGTATTTCCAGCTGAACTGGTTGTTCCTGAAGTGGAGGGGAATGGTGCGTGTGCCAAAAGTCTGAATGTCCAAATTGTTGGGTGTCCTCAGGCCCTGGCTCACACTTCCTTTGTGGGTATTGGACTTGGAAGGGTCCAAGACAAAAAAACTAATGGATTATGATCAGTATATATTATTAACAGTTTTTGAGCAGTACAAATATACACATCAAAATGTTGCAACACTAAAACAAGCGCTAATAACTCCTTCTCAATGGTTGAATAATTTAGTTGATGGTCATTAAACTCTTTTGAGAAGTACAAAATAGGATGTTCTACTCCATCACCATCCTTCTTATGCAACAGTACAGCACCAACCGCTTCATCACTGGCATCCACAGCTAAAGAGAATGGATTTTCAAAGTTAGTGGATAAAAGTACAGGCTGATGGCATAAAATGGCCTTTAACTTCAGAAACACTTCCTGGCATGCATCTGACCAGATAATTTTTTCTTTCTTTCCAAGTAGTTTTGTTAATGAGAGTGCAATTTCTGCAAAGTGTTTTACAAAATCTATGATAGTAGCCAATCATATCTAGAAATCTCTGAAGAGCTTTATTACTGGGGATAGGGAATGCAGTGAGCCAATACCTTTGCTCCAAATGGTGCCACCTGTCCCTGTCCTACCACATATCCCAGATAAATTACAGTGGTATGTCCAAACTCACTCTTATGCAAATTCACTGTGAAGTGTGCTTCCACCAGTCTCTGAAATAACTGCTTTAATTCAAGCATGTGTTCTTCCCGTACTAATTACTAATGTGGGAAAGTTAAATATTTTTGGGAAAAATTTGTAAAGTTTTTGAGAGATTTGTTCAAAATAAATTTGCAATTAGATCGAATGATGTGTTTATTGGGTTATATGAATATATTAAATGCAAGGTGACAAATGAATAAACCATATTTAGCTATTGTACGATTAGGTTTAGCAGTAACAAGATGTATAGCTCTTGCATGGAAAAATGATGTAGAATTAAGTGTAGGAAGGTGGCATAATGAATTATGATCATGTCTCTATTTGGAAAAAATAACTTATAATTTACAAAATGATTATTCTTTTTGTTGAAATGTGGAATCCATATTTAAAATATATGGCTATAGATTTTAAGTAAATGATTTGTTTGAAGTTGCCACAACAAACATTTACTATTTAATACCCATCTATTGTGTGTTCTAGGCTCTGGGGGGGGGGAGTAGTTTCATTTAGTTTATTTTTGTTAAGGGGAGGGGGGTATTTTTTCTTATGTATTTTATGTACAATTTTATGAAAATATTAAATAAAATTTTCATTAAAAAAGTAAAGGCTGAGACAAATGAAAGCCTGGACTCTGAAATGCCTGTTACTATGAGACACTGCCCTTTTTTTTAAAATAGAGAATTTTAGATACTTATCAACGTTCAACTTTGATTTATGTTTTCTACTAATTAGTTCATCATGAGTTCATTTCTTGGTCATGATACGCTTATCACTTCACTTGTGCTACACTTATCTTCTTTTAACCGACCTGTTTCAGAATAGATCACTTGCCACTATGGTTCCCCTTACTTCATCCTGTCTAACGTCTCCTATCTGATCTACTGTTACTCCCCTGATCTCATCATGTTTTTGTTTGAATTTTTAATTTATTAATCATGATAAAATACAGCTTGATTTTTAAAAAACCCAGAATATATACATGATATTATTTTATGTAAATAATACCCACTACAATACCCCCACCCCCTACCCTAACTCACCCAACCCTCCCCAGACCTCATCCTGTTTGATAGGTTATTATCCTGGTGCCTGTAACCACTTAGATTTGAATGTATGACCTTGATGTTTTCTCTTTTGACCTGTGTTTAAAAGTTAGCTGTTTTGTGTAACCTTAGGGATGAAGATATTTTCCCTCTTTGTGTGTTTAAAGTTAGCAGGCTTTGGAGTCAGCAAATTCTACACATACTATAATCAGCCAATTTTTCTACATACTGTGGCTGTTAATTACATTACTATTTCCCATAAACAGTGTAGTTGAAGCACATAATAAATTGTTACATAGTAATAGATTAATGAATACATAATGAATAGTACATAGGTATATTTTCTGGAAGAGAGGGCAAGGAGTGTGTGCGTCGGTTAAAGTCATCATGAGGGCAGAAGGGGTCCTGTCCCCCAAGCCGTCGGTGTACAACAATCGGACCACACGTTTCCACTTCGAGAGTCTGAAAGTGCGGATTAATAGCTCTTTGAGGGCCACATACTTCCCTTGCTCTGGAGGTTGCTGGAGGAAATCAATGATCCTGGCTGCCGTCTCTTGTTCGAGGAAGCTCATGACACAGTAGTAATGCATGGTATCGGTGATGTGCCAAATGGTGAATTGTGCATTGGCCTTTTGCACCACACCCATGGTTGTAATGTTCAGAAGGTCAGAAGCTTCAAAGAAGTTGCATTGATTAAAGGTTCCTTGCCCATCTTCTGGTCCAAAATGCCATTTAGATCTGTCGGGTTCACCAATGTAGCGTGTGACTACAGTAAGAGCTCTGGGTTAGAGCTCTAGAGAAGACACGCACACTCGAGGCCAGCTGTGCCTGGTTGCTACGTCATCAGGAGGCTTCGCCTATGCTCTGCTGAAAGCTGATTGGTGGTTTATGATCTGGTGATTGTTAATGGTTCCATTTCCTCCATTGCCATTGCAGCCTATGGAAGAAGGCTGTCTAGGCCTGTGCTGCCTGCTCGATTTTCGTGTTCGAACATCGCTACTTGTGTCGGGCCGTGGGTTATTACAGCTTCTCATATACAGCTTTTGTCAAATCCAGTTCACTACTTAACCATGAATATCTAGTGTTTGAACCTTCCTGACTAACCTCCCATGTGGGACGTTGTCAAAGGACTTACTAAAATCCATGTGGACAACATCCACAGCCTTTCCTTCATCAACTTTCCTGGTAACCTCCTCAAAAAACTCGGATTGGTTGGGGGGGGGGGGGGGGGTTCGTGCCAGATGATGACGTGGGGTTAGACTGTGAATCCCTTTTCTCTCCGAAAAAGTAAAAAGAGTTAATAAAGGTAGATTTTTTTAAAAAAAGGAAATGTTGTTTGAAGATCCAATAAACAACACAAGATGTCACCAAAGAATAAACAGCTATAACTCCATAAGAAATTAAACAAGACAGATTAGGAAGAGAGACCTACCTTGAAGAAGGATCCTAGAGCTCTCCAGAAGGTAGGAGTCCATGGAGATAAGCCTGGAGCTGGGGAGAACTTGGATATCACCGTACAAGGTCACCCCCGACAATGGCCATCTGCCAAGGGAGAAATGTGTGCAGAGCACAGAAAAAAAGGAGGCAATTTTTAAAAAGGCTCAAGAAGTTTCCAGCTCCAGTGATCAGGATGAAGACCAAGAAGAACAGAAATTACATCTAGAACAAGGAGCTATGACTAAAAGGACAGAAAAAAATTAAAGAGACATATATTTACAGCTGAAATGAAGAAATACATAGAAAATTTTCAACAATTTTTGGTGCCATTAACAGCAAGTTAAAAAGTGTAATGAGATTATAATTGAAAATAATAATTTTACAAAGATGGAAATAATGATGCATCAAGTGGATAAGAAATTTGAACTTGTGGAAGAAAAAAAATCAAAGGATTTTGAGATTCAAAATGTTAAAGAACAGATGAAAAAAAATTCATCCTGAAGTGACTGTAACAAAGAGTCAACTAACTAAAAAAATTGACATTTTAGAAAATTTTAGAAGAAATAATAAAAATTGTTGGTCATAAAGAAGGTGACGAAGATTAGGATATGAAGAAGTTTTTGCAATGTTAGATTCCGCAATCCTTGGGGGTAAGTGAAATGCTAGGTGATAGAAAGAGATCATCAAGTGTTATGGCTGAAGCCACAACCAGATCAAAATCCACATCTGACATTGGTTAAATCGCTTTGTTATGAAATGAAAGAAAAGATCCTGGAACTGGAAGCAAAACATGCGAAAGAAAGACAATCACCATTAATTTATAATGGAAATAAGATGTTCTTTCATCCTGATATTAGTTTTAATTTGTTGAAAAATAAAAGATAATCCAATGCTGTTAAAAATGTGTTATGGAAGAAAGGCTATGCCTTTGTCTTAAGGTACCCGACAGTATTGAAGGTTTTTTGTTTCAGATGGTAAAAATCGATTCTTTATGGAACCCAATGAGGCAAAGGTGTTTGCAGATTCATTGCCTGAGAAAGAGAGACAAGTAGCAAGTGACGTTTACAATGAAAGATGATACAGAATGATTATAGCTGATAATGTAGAGAGGGAAAAAGGAAATATTTTTTAAAAATTGTTTTTGAGAGAGATTATTAGGAGCAAAGTCTTAACCTGAAGGATCTATAAATGAGTAAAAATTTGTAAATGCAAAGATTATCTAGATCTAATGCAATAAGGGACAGTGCAGTAATTTGAGAGAGTTAGATGGGAGTGAAGGACTAACTTCTATGGAATCATGAGTGCTGGTGTGGTTTTCATCGCAACTCATATAGATCAAGGTTTTAAAGATGCGTTTTTAATAACATACACCTTTGGGCAGGGGTGGGGTTCTATCTTTTTCTGGTTTTCTTTATTTTTTTTTCTCAATTTACCTAAATATATCATTAAGAAATATAACAAGAGGGATGGGAGTGTAAAGATGGATGGTTAGTTGATATAGTAAAGAGAGCTGATGGCTGGAAAACTGAATTTTATTAATATTAATATGATACAGAATCAAATAAAGCAGAAAAAAAATGTCTATATGAAAAAAGCAAAAATTGATATTGCCTTTTTACAAGAAAAACATTTGACAGAAAATACATGAAAAATTAAAAAGAGATTGGGTAGGAACCGTAATGGCATCCTTGTTTAATTCAAAAACTTGAGGTACAGCAATATTGATATATAAAAATTTACCAGTGAAAATATTGGACACAACTGAAGATATTTTAGGAAGATGTGTTATGGTAAATTGTCAGATTTATTTGGAACAATGGACTTTAATGAGTGTATATGATGTAGATGATGGTAAATTTATACAAGATATTTCTATGGAATTTTCAAGTGTCAAGGGAAAAATTATATTAGGAGGAGATTTTAATTTTACTTTAACCCTAAACTAGGTCAGGTGATAAAATTATGAAAAATAAAGTAGCTAAAATAGCAATAGATTTAATTAAAGACATGGGGTTAGTGGATATATGGAGAAGAATTTACCCATGTGAAAGAGATTATTCTTTTTATTCTTTTCAGCATAAAACATATTCATGAATAGATATATTTTTTTAATTTCTGCATAACTTCAGTCTAGAGTGGAAAAGGTTGAATATCAAACACAAGTTCTATCAGATTATTCACCTTTAATTTTGTCAATTTTATTGGGGGAAAAACAAAAGATAGATTATAGGTGGAGATTAAATACAACATTGCTGAAGAAAAAAGAATTTTGCGACTTTATGAGATAACAGACAATTTTTTTTCTTGAAACTAACAATGATTCAGTAACAAATTTAAAATATGGGATTCTATGAAGGCATATCTAAGAGGTAAAATAAGTTATACTTCAAAAGTAAAAAAGGAATATATGAAAGAGGTGGATCAGTTGAAAAAATAAATAATGAAATTAGAGAAGGATCTACAAGTGCAAAAAATGAGGAGAAAAGAATATTGTTAGAATCAAAAATTAAAATTTAATACAATACAAAATTACAGAATGGAGAAAGATATAATGAGGTCACAACAAAAATATTATCAACAAGGTGAAAGAGCTCATAAAGCACTACCATGGCAATTAAAAGCAGAGGACGTTTCTAGAAAAATAATTACCACTAAGAAATATACTGGTTAAGTTGCTTATAAATTGTAGGAAATAAATGATAAGTTTAAGGAATGTTATGCCAAATTTTATCTATCACAATCTTTAAAAGGTGATAATAAAATAGAGGAGTTAAATTGCTATTGTTGGATGAAGATGAAAAATTAGAATTATCTAATACTTTTTCTGAAATAGAAGTTTCTGAGACCTTAATATCATTACAGAATAATAAAGTACCAGGTGAAGATGACTTTCTATCAGAATTTTATAAAGAATTTAAGGAATTAGTAGTATCTGTGTAATGGGGGTATTAGACCAAATGAAAGAGGCACATGACTTAACAGAATCTTTCAGAACAGCATTAATAACAGTAATTCCAAAGAAAAGGTAATCTACAACCTTCTTCATGTAGACCTATATCATTACTGAATCTTTCTTTGGCTTGGCTTCGCGGATGAAGATTTATGGAGGGGGTAAAAAGTCCACGTCAGCTGCAGGCTCGTTTGTGGCTGACAAGTCCGATGCGGGACAGGCAGACACGATTGCAGCGGTTGCAGGGGAAAATTGGTTGGTTGGAGTTGGGTGTTGGGTTTTTCCTCCTTTGCCTTTTGTCAGTGAGGTGGGCTCTGTGGTCTTCTTCAAAGGAGGTTGCTGCCCCCCAAACTGTGAGGCGCCAAGATGCACGGTTTGAGGCGTTATCAGCCCACTGGCGGTGGTCAATGTGGCAGGCACCAAGAGATTTCTTTAGGCAGTCCTTGTACCTTTTCTTTGGTGCACCTCTGTCACGGTGGCCAGTGGAGAGCTCACCATATAACACGATCTTGGGAAGGCGATGGTCCTCCATTCTGGAGACGTGACCCATCCAGCGCAGCTGGATCTTCAGCAGCGTGGACTCGATGCTGTCGACCTCTGCCATCTCGAGTACTTCGACGTTAGGGATGTAAGCGCTCCAATGGATGTTGAGGATGGAGCGGAGACAACGCTGGTGGAAGCGTTCTAGGAGCCGTAGGTGGTGCCGGTAGAGGACCCATGATTCGGAGCCGAACAGGAGTGTGGGTATGACAACGGCTCTGTATACGCTTATCTTAGTGAGGTTTTTCAGTTGGTTGTTTTTCCAGACTCTTTTGTGTAGTCTTCCAAAGTCGCTATTTGCCTTGGCGAGTCTGTTGTCTATCTCATTGTCGATCCTTGCATCTGATGAAATGGTGCAGCCGAGATAGGTAAACTGGTTGACCGTTTTGAGTTTTGTGTGGGACCAAGGTAAACTGCCTCAGGATCTTCGTGATGCCACCATCATCACCCTGTACAAAAACAAAGGCGAGAAATCAGACTGCTCAAACTACAGGGGAATCACGTTGCTCTCCATTGCAGGCAAAATCTTCGCTAGGATTCTACTAAATAGAATAATACCTAGTGTCGCCGAGAATATTCTCCCAGAATCACAGTGCGGCTTTCGCGCAAACAGAGGAACTACTGACATGGTCTTTGCCCTCAGACAGCTCCAAGAAAAATGCAGAGAACAAAACAAAGGACTCTACATCACCTTTGTTGACCTCACCAAAGCCTTCGACACCGTGAGCAGGAAAGGGCTTTGGCAAATACTAGAGCGCATCGGATGTCCCCCAAAGTTCCTCAACATGATTATCCAACTGCACGAAAACCAACAAGGTCGGGTCAGATACAGCAATGAGCTCTCTGAACCCTTCTCCATTAACAATGGCGTGAAGCAAGGCTGTGTTCTCGCACCAACCCTCTTTTCAATCTTCTTCAGCATGATGCTGAACCAAGCCATGAAAGACCCCAACAATGAAGACGCTGTTTACATCCGGTACCGCACGGATGGCAGTCTCTTCAATCTGAGGCGCCTGCAAGCTCACACCAAGACACAAGAGAAACTTGTCCGTGAACTACTCTTTGCAGACGATGCCGCTTTAGTTGCCCATTCAGAGCCAGCTCTTCAGCGCTTGACGTCCTGCTTTGCGGAAACTGCCAAAATGTTTGGCCTGGAAGTCAGCCTGAAGAAAACTGAGGTCCTCCATCAGCCAGCTCCCCACCATGATTACCAGCCCCCCCCCACATCTCCATCGGGCACACAAAACTCAAAACGGTCAACCATTACTGAATACAGATTATAAAATTGTACCAAAATGATTAGCTAATTGGTTAACTAAATTTTTACCAAAATTAATAAATGTGGATCAAATTGGTTGTATTAAAAACAGAAAAGTGGCAAATAATAGTTAAATTTTTAAGTTTGATAAATGTAGCACAAAATAGGAAGATACCAGCAGTAGTTGCATTAGATGCAGAGACAGTATTTGATAGATTGGAGTGGATTTTTTTTTAAAGTGCTTAATATATTTGGGATTCCAAATACTTTTGTAAAATGGGTAAAAAAGTTATGAGATCAACCAAAAGTAAAATTGGATACAACTAGACAATTATCAAAACCTTTTTTGTTAGAAGGGTCTTCTAGCGGGGGGCGTGGCAAGATGGCGTAAGGATCAGACGTGCCTTCCAGTCCTCTCCTTACTCTATCTTATTGTTTTGTCTAGAAATGCCCGTTAAAATTCTTTAAAAGTTTAGATAATTTCAGTGCTGTTAACTTAACTTATGATGGTACAATTGGTGGAAAAGAGCAAAAAAAAAACGACAACAGATGATCAAAAAACTACATTTTCTAAAAGTTCAAGTTTTGGAGCCTACCTACAGGAGAATATCGGGACTCAGCGTGAAATGGATCCCAGGAGAGAGGTACAGTGTTCGGATGTAGAGCTCTATGTTACATCGGTAGAGCCCCCTAAAGAGGGCGCCAAACACCCTTTAGAACAAAGAGTTACTCAAAGGCATTTGTCATCTGTAGAGGTGGCGCTGCAAACTGCATCTCTTGAGATACAAGAACCTATACAACTTGATGCACTGGGAGAATTTAATACATTATGGACTGGGAAAAACCCCGGCCAGCGTCCTCCAGTCATTGTTGGAGAGGCTGTGGCTGGCGTTTCCACATGCAGTCATACTACAAGGAAGGCAACCAGAATGAAGGAAGGAATAGAAGATCCTTTGGAGAAGAAGCAGGAATCTGTTGAGCCAAAATCTCCTCCAATTGAAAAGATTTTTGTGAATCTTGAATCTAAATTATCAATTATTCAAGATTATGACTGAACTTGGTACTAGGTTTAATACTTTGGTGAAAATACATTCTCAACAGATGGCTGAGTTTGGAGCTTTTAAGCTTGAAGTGAGAGATAAATTTAATTTGTGTGAAGAAGATATAGATGAAATACGGGATCAAGTTTTTGATGTGACCAAAATGGTCGAAGACTTACAAACTCAAAATAAAAATTTGGTGAAAAAGATTGATTATTTGGAAAACCAATCCAGACGGAACAATATAAAGATTATTGCTTTGCCGGAAGGTATGGTGGGACCAGACCCAAGAAAATTTTTTACTTAATGGATTCCGCAGGTGCTGGGTCAAGAACATTTCCTGGAAGGTATAATACTGGAACGTGCTCACAGAGCCTTGCGTAGAAGACCTATCTCAGGTCAAAGTCCAAGACCTGTTTTGGTTCATTGCTTGAATTATTACGACAGAGAAATAATTTTACGAGTGGCTATTAGAAATGCACAACAGAGAAAATCACCCTCGATGATTCAAAATAATCGAGTTTTCTTCTATGCGGATTTGAGTCAAAAAGTTATGTTCCAACGACGGGAATTCAATCCTGCTAAAGAGTTGTTGTAGAAGAAAGGTTACAAGGCAACCTTTAGATATCCAGCTGTTTTGAAGGTTTTTCAAGATGGTTGCCAACCAAAGTTCTTTGATTCTCCAAAGGAAGCTATAGCATTTGCTCAAGAGCTGCCAATCACTCAGTTTCATCAGAGACATAGTCCGCCGCGATCTCTAAGGAGACAAGAGATGGAAGAAAAGAGCCGCGCTCCAAGAAGGAATGGTTGTAATCGTGACTCAGCAGTTGGAGTTGATTAAAAGAAGAGCTGTCCTTTTTTTTAATGTTTTTTTTTTAAAAAGGGGATATTAAATAATGAGGATGTTAGTTTAAGATGAAGTGAGAGTTGGGGGAGAGAACTGGATAGGCACTATTTCCTGAAAGTCATCTGCTACGTGTGAGTTATCTCACACCCATTTTTTTTGGGAGTTACCGCATTGCACGGTTTAGATGGGAGGGGGTATTTTTAACCTCCTACCCGTTTTTTTTTCCTTTTTTTTTGTATTGTTAGATTAAAGAGTGAAGGGGTTTTTTTGTTTAAATATTTAAAAAAAGCATAAGAAAGTATTTGATTGTTTAAAAAACTAAAAATTGATGTGTTTTTTTTGTAAAGTTTATTCAGTAGATAAGGAATATCTGAAATTTAAATGTGAATGGGATGGATAAGTTTTTTTAAATATTTTTTCTTTAACTTTAAGGTGAAAGTTGTGGTAATTCTGGTGTATATTATTTTGCTATTTTAGTTATAGAACGAAGGGAATAATGGTGAAAGTTATAAATTGAATTGTACAATTCTTAATGAGGCTTGAAATCTGTGGTTTATGCTCCATTTGTTGAAGATATAGATTTCGTTGTAGATGTGTTTTTATTATTTGGATATCTGAATTTTAATGTAATGATTGGGGATATTTAAATGTGGTATTGGAGCTTTTATTGGATAACTATTCAAGAGTAAAAGTGAAAAATGGTGGAAATGTACTAAAATTGAATTGTACAATGCTTAATGAGGTTTGAATTTTGTTTTAAGATGGTGGTTTATGTGACTAATATGATGATAGATGTGAAGTTAGTTGATATTTGGTGAAGGTTTATCTCTATAGAGAAAGTTTTTTTCATCTTTTTTTCATGCTACAATTTTTTTTAAGAATTGATTATTGTTTAAGAATTTTTGATAGGTAATGTTAGTAACTTTACTTATTTTTTATATTAAGTTTGAGTTAAATATATGTTTAAACTTAAGTCCGTTTGTTAAATATATGCATTTAAGTTTGATTTAAATATGTTTTTTAAGTCTGATATCTTAGTATTAATTACTTTTTTTGTTAGTATTTTAATCGGTTATGTTTTTGTTTTTTTTTTGTAAGTGGGTTTTTTTTCTCACATATATTATTAACTTTATTAATTCTTCACTCTTTATTTGGGGGAGGGAAGGGGGAGTTGGACTAATTTGAGTTGGGTTATAAATGTGTAATAATTATTGGGGAGGGTATAGTTTATACCCTCCTACTGATATTGTTTTTGTAATTTTATTATTTTATTCTTAATTTTTTTTAATGTAATCCTTTATGTTATTCATGTTATAAAATCTTAAATAAAGTTTTAAAAAAAAGAAGGGTCTTCTAGCCAAGTTTGTCCATTGTCACCTTTTTTTATTTGCATTAGCAATAACGCCGTTGGCAGAAATAATTAGAAGTGATAAAGAAATTAAGGGATTTGAAATAGATAATAAAGAGCATAAAATTAGTTTGTTTGCAGACGATGTTATAGTATATTTAACAAGACCAGAAATATAGTTGAATAAATTGAACATGAGATTAATAAAATATGGCTTAGTATCGGGTTATAAAGTTAATATTGATGAAAGTGAGGTGATATCTATGATTGATATGGATTATTCACAATGCAAGAGATTGACAAAATCAAGTGACAAAAAGAAGTAATTAAATATTTAGGAATAAAAATTGATAGAAATATAAATAATTTATGTTAACTTACTCACTGCTATTAAAAACAGATAGAAGAGAATCTGAGAAGATGCATAGATTTACCAATAACATTAAGAGGATAGGTATTAAGATGAATATTATTCCAAGAATACAATAGTATTTTAATCATTACCCATTAATGTGCCAGAAATGTTCTTTCAGATTTTGAATGAAATAATACGAGAATTTATTTGGAAAGGTAAAATGTCAAGAATTGTTCTTGAAAATTTAACATGGAAATTTGATCAGGAAGGACTAAGATTACAGAATTTTTAAAAATATTATAAAGCAGCTCAATTAAGATTTTTGTCCTCCTGTTATCAAATGGATGAGAAAACAGCTTGGGTTCAGATTGAAATGAATAAGATTGGAAAATCTATCCCAGAACAAATTTTGTATTGGAATAGTGAATTGTCTAAATGAAAAATGGAAGAGCTGTTACAAGACCAGAGGACCACAAAACCCAGCAGCAATAGATATTTACCATGACAAATGGTTACTTAAACAGGAAAACAGGATCAAACTCTAACTTATTACTATTAACTTAGTTAACCTAAGTTCAAGCGCACATGTAATGTGCATGTCTGTATGGAAAAGTTATTTGATTCACATTCAAATTTCAGTTCTCATTCCTCTAAGTTCACTGGTTGCAGGCAATTCTTATACTGTGCACAGAATTTAACATTTATGAATTTTGCTAGGCTTTGGTGCTTGAAAGGTAAATGGTTACTGCTCAGCAAGGTTCTTGTCAGTTTTCAGAGTGAGATTTTTTGTTCATTGGATATAAACTGATTACTTTTAATCAGCCATGTCAGTATCTTGCCAGAGAAACCTGCCTCATCAGGGTTTTCCAGATGATAACCTCTTTCTTTCAGGTCACCACAGCCAGTCCTCTCCTCTTGCATGAATCACAAAGGCTGAACCAAGCACTCACAGCCAGTCTTCAAAATGGGGTTTCTCCACAAGTTTGTCAGTTTGTCTCAGCTGCTGCAGCTGAACTGTGGAATTAAATTCTCTCTCACTCCCAGAGACACAGCCTAGTTGACTCTCACTGCTTGAAAAACCACATTACTCTCCTAGAACAGCAAACTGTACTCAGTCAGACTGCAGCTCTGAAGCTAATCCTCCATGTTCTTTCATCTGTTGCTTTTCAAAACAACAATTCATTAGTGAAGTCTCTATAGGCCCTCCCCAAAGCTTTTGCAAAGGCACTCAGAGCCGGCCTGTCTGGCTTGAGCAGAGCTCCAATATTTTAAATGAGATTTGTTTTAAAGTGTTTGTATGTGACCTACACTAAAAAACCTACCAAAATTTATCTCCTTTAAGACATATCTATATACAACATAAAATACAACATAATCTGTCACAGTGCAAAATTTTAAACATATATTGAAAATATGGAATGGGATTCATATGGAGAGAGGGATTAAAAGTATCAATTATTTAAAATGTTGCATGCAGTCTGACAATGTGAAAAGGTAGATAATTTTTGGAAGGATACAAGTATTTTATTGGAACGAGTTTTGAAGATGCCAATTTTGAAGGATCCCAGAGTATTTTTATTTGGAGATATTTCCAAATTGAAGTTAGCTATTTATTAAAATAAGTTTTTAAGTGCAGCAATAGCAAAGAAATCCATAGCTGTAACAAGGAAATCTGGTGATATTGTGGGGTTGAATAGATGGCGAATGGAATTATAAAATTATATACCATTATGGAGAATAATGTATAATTTATTAAATCAACCAGAAAAATTTGTTAAGATTTGGAAATCCTATGTGGATTTTACAGCTACGATTTTGCCTGCAGCATCCACCATGCCCCCATTCAACTTGCCCTAATTAGTTATGGTTTAAGATAGTTATCTTAAACCATATGAATCCCATTCCATATTTTCAATATATGTTTAAAATTTGGCACTTGACAGATTCTCCTAAATAGAATAATACCTAGTGTCGCCGAGAATATTCTCCCAGAATCACAGTGCGGATTTCGCGCAAACAGAGGAACTACCGACATGGTCTTTGCCCTCAGACAGCTCCAAGAAAAGTGCAGAGAACAAAACAAAGGACTCTACATCACCTTTGTTGACCTCACCAAAGCCTTCGACACCGTAAGCAGGAAAGGGCTTTGGCAAATACTAGAGCGCATCGGATGCACCCCAAAGTTCCTCAACATGATTATCCAACTGCACGAAAACCAACAAGGTCAGGTCAGATACAGCAATGAGCTCTCTGAACCCTTCTCCATTAAAAATGGCGTGAAGCAAGGCTGTGTTCTCACACCAACCCTCTTTTCAATCTTCTTCAGCATGATGCTGAACCAAGCCATGAAAGACCTCAACAATGAAGACTCTGTTTACATCCGGTACCGCACGGATGGCAGTCTCTTCAATCTGAGGTACCTGCAAGCTCACACCAAGACACAAGAGAAACTTGTCTGTGAATTACTCTTTGCAGACGATGCCGCTTTAGTTGCCCATTCAGAGCCAGCTCTTCAGCGCTTGACGTCCTGTTTTGCAGAAACTGCCAAAATGTTTGGCCTGGAAGTCAGCCTGAAGAAAACTGAGGTCCTCCATCAGCCAGCTCCCCACCATGACTACCAGCCCCCCCCCCCCCACATCTCCATCGGGCACACAAAACTCAAAATGGTCAACCAGTTTACCTATCTCGGCTGCACCATTTCATCAGGTGCAAGGATTGACAATGAGATAGACAACAGACTCGCCAAGGCAAATAGCGCCTTTGGAAGACTACACAAAAGAGTCTGGAAAAACAACCAACTGAAAAACCTCACAAAGATAACCGTATACAGAGCCGTTGTCATACCCACACTCCTGTTCGGCTCCGAATCATGGGTCCTCTACCGGCATAACCTACAGCTCCTAGAACGCTTCCACCAGCGTTGTCTCCGCTCCATCCTCAACATTCATTGGAGCGCTTTCATCCCTAACGTCGAAGTACTCGAGATGGCAAAGGTCGACAGCATCGAGTCCACGCTACTGAAGATCCAGCTGCGCTGGGTGGGTCACGTCTCCAGAATGGAGGACCATCGCCTTCCCAAGATCGTGTTATATGGCGAGCTCTCCACTGGCCACCGTGACAGAGGTGCACCAAAGAAAAGGTACAAGGACTGCCTAAAGAAATCTCTTGGTGCCTGCCACACTGACCACCGCCAGTGGGCTGATATCGCCTCAAAACGTGCATCTTGGCACCTCACAGTTTGGCGGGCAGCAACCTCCTTTGAAGAAGACCGCAGAACCCACCTCACTGAAAAAAGGCAAAGGAGGAAAAACCCAACACCCAACCCCAACCAACCAATTTCCCCCTGCAACCGCTGCAACCGTGTCAGCCTGTCCCGCATCGGACTTGTCAGCCACAAACGAGCCTGCAGCTGACGTGGACATTTACCCCCTCCATAAATCTTCGTCCGCGAAGCCAAGCCAAAGAAAGAAGGTAGTTATGTAAACTGAAATTAATTAATTAAAAGATACAAGTTTATTAGACAGGGTTTTCTTTTTCTTCCTACTTTTTTTGGGAGGGAGTGGGGTGGGTGGGGAAAAGAAAATATATAAAAACTGTATATTACTTTTGTGTCATGGTTTTTTTATTATTTTTATGTTATGGAATAAATACTGTATGCTTTGACACAAATGGAAAATACTTTTCTTTTAAATATAAAAATTAGCTAAAATGTGGTTAAAACTAAAGCAACTTATTCCTTTTATTTTGAATTATTCTTTATTTGATAATTGGTATAGTAAAGGTATACAGAGGATAAAATATTGTTTTTTTGGATCTTTTTAACTTTTGAGCAATTAAAAGATAAATTATAATATACAAAACAATTTTTGCATATTATCAACTAAAAGCATATTTTAAAAAAGAAATTAGGAATACATTTGAGACTCCCAGAACAAAGTCAATTTGAATGTATAATAACAGATATATTTATTATTAAGAAATTTATTACTAATATGTATATAAAATTACAAGAAACTAAAATAAAAAAGATTTATATAAATCAAAATTACGATGGGAGAAAGATTTAAATATACAAATCCAAGAGCAAATATGGTCAAAATTTTGTCAAGAGAGTGTTAAAAATATAGTTAATGCTAGATGTCAAATGGTTCAATATAATTTTCTTCATCAAATATATTATACTACATATAAAATAAATGGACAATTCTAATTATCCGAATAAACATTTTTGATGTAACAAGGCATTTCATATTGTCATGCGTGAAAGTGGAATCATTTTGAAAAGATTTGAGTATATTTTGAGGATGAATTATTAAGATAAAATACAAAAAGACCCAGAATATTTTTATTTATTTGAATAAGATTTAAAATTAAAATTGATCAAGAATTTTTTTTAAATATAGCCATAGTGACAGCAAAGAAATGTATAGAGTAACGTGGAAAACTGAGAATTTGGTTAAAATATATGGCAGATTGAAAAACCTTTAGAAAAAAAAATTACTTGTAGTTTAAGGAATCAAATTGGAAACTTTTATAAAATTTGGGAAAAATATATGGATTTTATGAATAAAAGTCAATCCACATCTTCCTTTTGGTCCACCCCTCTTAGTTAGTAATTATAATAGCCACTGAATATCATACATGTTAATAATATATATAAATGTGTTCTTTTTTTTCTTCCTCTTTTTTTCTTTTGAGGGGAGAAGGGTTGAGAAGAAAATTTAAAATTTATTGCATCATTTTGTATAGTTTTTAAGTTATTATATTATTGAATTTATACTTTGTATTGATACAAATGATAAAGATTTGTTTTTTAAATTGGTTAAACATGACCTACCACGCACAAAGCCAAATTGATTATCCCTAATCAGTCCCTGGCTATCCAACTAATTGTATATTCAATCTCTTAGAACACCTTCCAATAATCTACCTACTACTAAATGTGTTGTCATACATTGAGTTTAAAAAGGGAAAACTAAAAGATAAAATTGGGGAAAATTGGAGGTGGCGAGGAGGCGGAAAAGAGGTGTAAACAAGATATAAGATGGCCACATTGAACTACATGACTATAAACATTAATGGAATACATAACCAAATTAAAAGGAAAAGGCTATTAAATTTACTGAAAAAAGAAAAAAAATATATATAGCATTTGTGCAGAAAATGCATTTAACTGAAGTGGAACATAACAAATTGAAGAGAGATTGGGTAGGACACGTAGCAGCAGCATCATATATTTCAAAAGCGAGATATAGCCATATTAGTTAACAAAAATGTACCAATCAAGATAGAAGAGGAAATAACAGATCCAGCAGGGAAGTATGTAATGATAAAGTGTCAGATATACTCAGAATTATGGAATTTGCTCAATATATATACACCTAATGTCGAGGATCAAAAGTTTATGCAGGATGTTTTTTTGAAGATTGCAGACACACAAGATATTGATTGGAGGGGATTTTAACCATAATTTGGATTCATTGTTGGATAACAAAAGACAAGCAAAAAGAATAAAGTAACCAAATCTATGGTTAAATCAATGCAGGAAATGAAACTTATGGCTATATGGAGGAGGAATATTCATATTATTTGAGTAGATGTAATGAAAGATTTAAACTGTGTCTTTTACTTCTGATGCTGCAAAGGCTGATAACTTGCCTGGTTTTTTTTAGAATTAGTAGACACATCTGGTTTACACTATGAGGCCCAGGATGCATATTTAGTAGACACATCTAAATTCCACCATGGTGCCCAGGATGCAGTTGAATAGGAAGACCTTTATCTAATTTACACTTATGAAGCCCAGGGATGCAGTTTTCTTTTGTTGGTCACAGATTGTCAGGAGACTTTGAAGATAATTAAACCATTTGTTCAAAGAGATAAGATATGAAGTAAAGAACTTTTGAGTAATAACTGCTGAAGGAAGAGACTCTCCAAGAGGTGGCAACATCTCTCAGCAAGAAGAACTTCAAGAGTCCAGCTAACGTCCCGGTTGAGGGAGGTAGAGAAGCTGCTACCGGTGCCCCGACAACCTACTACAAGTGTGCAGTCGTTGCCTCACTTCAGCAGTTGGGACCAGTCCAGGCGTTGATAAGTATAATTGGGAAAGGATTGCATATTAGAATTCAGCTTTAGATTTAGTAATAAAGACTTGTATAAACTAAATGGAGATTGGGGCTAAAGAAGTTATAAATAGGAGAATAAGGAAAATGTTTGATGTTTTAGGAATGTTGTCTTATAAAGGGTTTAAAATAAGAAAACAGAAATGGAAAAGGAGGAAAGGTAATGATGGAAAAACGGAAAGGGAAGATAAACAAAGTATAAAATGGCTACGTTGAACTATATGACTTTAAATATTAATGGAATACAAAACCAAATTAAAAGGAAGAAACTGCTAAATTTACTGAAAAAAGAAAAAATTGATATAGCATTTGTCCAAGAAACACACTTAACTGAATTGGAGCACAAGAAATTAAAGAGAGATTGGGTAGGACATGTAACAGCAGCATCGTATATTTCAAAAGCAAGAGGAGTGGCTATATTAATTAGTAAAAATGTGCCATTTAAAATAGAAGAGGAAATAATAGATCCAGCAGGGAGATATGTAATGATAAACTGTCAGATATATTCGGAGTTTTGGAATCTACTCAATGTATATTCACCTAACGAAGAAGATCAAAAGTTTATGCAAGATATTTTTTTGAAGGTAGCTAATACGCAAGGGAACATACTAATAGGAGGGGATTTCAACCTGAATTTGGATTCAAATATGGATAAAACTGGGAAAAAAATTAACAGAAAGAACAAAGTAACCAAATTTATAATTAAATCAATGCAAGAAATGCAACTTTTGGATATATGGAGGAAACAAAACTCAAAAGTAAAGGAATATTCATATTACTCGGCTAGACATAAAACATACTCGAGAATAGACCTATTTTTGTTATCAGCTAGTATGCAAGATAGAGTAAGAAAAACAGAATATAAAGCTAGAATACTATCAGACCATTCACCCTTAATATTGACAGTAAAGCTAGAGGACATCCCTCCAAGAATGTATAGATGGAGATTAAACCCCATGTTACTTAAAAGGCAGGATTTTAGAGAATTTATTGAAAAACAATTAAAAATGTATTTTGAAATAAATACGGAATCAGTGGAAGATAAGTTTATACTATGGGATGCAATGAAAGCATTCATTAGAGGGCAAATAATAAGTTATGTAACCAAGATGAAGAAGGACTATAATCAGGAAACAGAGCAGTTGGAAAGGGAAATAGTAAATATAGAAAAAAATTTAGCAATGAAGGAAGATACAACTAAAAGAAGAGAATTGGCGGATAAAAAAATAAAATATGAAACACTACAAACATATAAGGTAGAGAAGAATATAATGAAGACAAAACAGAAATATTATAAATTGGGTGAAAAAACGCACAAAATCCTAGCATGGCAGCTTAAGACAGAACAAGCTAAGAAAATGGTATTGGCATCAAGAAAAAAAGACAAACAAATTACATATAATCCAAAAGAAATTAAGGAAAACTTTAGAGAATTCTATGAACAATTATACCGAACTGAAAATGAAGGGAAAGAAGGGAAAATAGATGAATTTTTGACTAAAATTGAACTACCAAAACTACAAATAGAGGAACAAAATAAATTAACAGAACGATTTGGAACAGTAGAAATACAAGAGATAATAAAAAAAATTACCAAATAATAAGACACCAGGAGAGGATGGATTTCCAATAGAATTCTACAAAACATTTAAAGACTTATTAATTCCGCCCCTCCTGGATGTAATCAACCAGATTGATGAAACACAAAGCTTACCAGATTCATGTAAAACAGCAATAATTACAGTAATACTAAAACAAGGGAAAGATCCACTCTCACCAGCGTCATATAGGCCAATATCTTTACTAAACACAGATTATAAGATAATAGCTAAACTATTAGCAAACAGATTAGCAGAGCAGGTACCGAAAATGGTAAATTTAGACCAAACTGGATTTATCAAAAAAAGACGCACAACAGACAATATTTGTGAATTTATTAACTTAATTCATGCAGTAGAAGGAAATAAAGCACCTGCAGTAGCAGTTGCTTTAGACGCAGAGAAGGCCTTCGACAGAGTAGAATGGAATTATTTGTTCAAAGTATTGCAAAAATTCAGTTTACCGGAGAAGTATATTAATTGGATTAAAGCATTATATAAGGGACCGTTAGCGAAAGTGACAGTAAATGGACATGTATCAAAGCAATTTAACTTAAGCAGGTCAACGCGACAGGGATGCCCACTATCACCTTTATTGTTTGCGTTAGCTATAGAACCACTAGCAGAATTGATAAGAATAGATAATAATATAAAAGGAATAAAAATAAAAGACAAGGAATATAAAATCAGTCTATTTGCGGATGATGTTATAGTGTACTTAACAGAACCAGAACTATCAATAAAAGAATTATATAAGAAATTGAAGGAATATGGAGAAGTGTCGGGTTACAAGATAAACGTAAATAAAAGTGAAGCAATGCCTATGAATGATGCGGATTTCTCAAAATTTAAGAAGGAATCTCCATTTAGATGGCAAATACAGGCAATAAGATACCTAGGTGTACAAATAAACAAAAATCTCGGCCAATTATATAAACTCAATTATTATCCACTAATGAAAAAATTACAGGACGATTTAGAGCATTGGAAAGATTTACCACTAACACTAATAGGAAGGATAAACTGTATTAAAATGAACATTTTTCCAAGGATATTATACTTATTTCAGGCATTGCCAATACAACTGACAGAAAAATTCTTCAAAGAGTTAAAGAAATAATAAGGAAATTTTTATGGAGAGGGGGGAAACTGAGGATAGCACTAGATAAATTAACAGAATGGTATAAACAAGGAGGCTTACAATTGCCAAACTTTAAAAATTATTATAGAGCCACACAATTAAGATACCTATCAGATTTTTATCAAACAAGGGAAAAACCAGACTGGACAAGATTAGAATTAGATAAAGTAGGGGAAAAGATACCTGAACACATATTATATAAATGGGATGAAAAATTGGTACAACATAGAACGTCTCCAGTATTACATCATCTCCTCAATATTTGGAAGAAGATTCATGTAGAAAGAAATAAAACAAATTATCAATTACCAAAACTAATATTGACGCAAAATAAGTTACTCCCTTTTACAATAGATAACCTTTCCTTTAGAGAATGGGAAAAAAAAGGGATTAAAAGAATAGAAATTTGTTTTTCAGGAAGTAGATTCTTATCCTTTGAACAAATGAGAGATAAGTACAATATAACTGGAGATACAGCGCTGGCATATTACCAATTGAGATCCTACTTGAAGGATAAATTAGGAAGCAGTTTGAGTTTGCCAGAGGGAAGTAACCTTGAATATGTGATTATAGATACAATGTTAATCAAAAGATTTATAACAAATATGTATATTAAACTGCAAGAAAAGGAGAATGAGGAAACAAATGGTAAAACTAAACAAAAATGGGAACAAGATTTAAATATAAAGATAAAAAAGGAAACATGGGAGAAATTATATTCTGGAACGATGAGAAATACAATAAATACGAGACTACGTATGATACAATATAACTGGTTACACAGACTATACATTACACCTCAAAAGTTAAATAAATGGGACCCAACAGTATCTGATAGATGTTTTCGATGTAAAAAAGAAATGGGAACAACAATTCATGCAATCTGGACATGTGAGAAAGTAGAAATATTTTGGGAAGATCTCAATCAGATATTAAATAAAATAACAGAAAACAATATACCAAAGAATCCAGAGATCTTTCTCCTAAGTAACATAAAAAACAAAGAATTTGGAATTGATTTGGAGGATGCACAAAAAAGATTTGTTAAGATAGCTCTTGCCGTAGTAAAAAAAATGTATTATGTCAACCTGGAAATTGGAAGATAATCTGAAAATACAACAATGGTATATAGAAATGAATAAATGTATTCCATTAGAAAAAATAACATATAGTTTAAGAAATAATATTGAAATATTCGAACAAATATGGGAGCCTTACATTAAATACAATAGCGAAAACCTACCGGGGACAATCATTACCTAAGTTGATGGAAGGAGAAGGAAAGAAAAGAATGGACTCAGTAGAATTTCTGGTGTATTTTTGTTGAATGACAACATTGTCTGACTGGTTTAATATAACCTAGATTGTATACCTTAAATGGATGGGAGGGGGGGTGGGGGGGTGGGGGGGTGGCTTGGGAGGAGGGGGGGGTAGAAAATGTCACTGTATATGTGTGAAAAGGAAAAAGTGTGTATCATGGCTAATGTGATTTATGGTGTGAAAAATAAAAAATTTAAAAAAAAAGACTTGTATAAACTGATCTGCTCTCGGTGTGTGTCTATTTTCTTTCAGTAGCCCAAACACTGTGACCAGTCTAAAATGAACAAAGTGAGAGGTACAAGTTTACCCAAGACAATTGGCGCTGCGAGGAGGGTTGGTCTCAAGAAGTTTCGCCGAAAGAAAGAAGTGAGCCCTGAGCAGTTCTTGATTCCGGGATAGACTTTCAAAGATGATGGGTTTGGCATGTTGGCCAATACTCTGTCTTTGTTGGGACCATCCCTCAGTTGGGATGAGAAGTTAGATCCATCAAAAGCGCCTCTGGGAGAGCGGGTTGCCACTCTTCTTCAAGAAAGTAAATTTCCTGTTAAAAAGGGGATGCTGACGGACGGTTTTTGGCTGCTGGCCACAGCCTTACGCCACTCTGATCAGCATGAAGCAATATCAGTTCAGCGAGAAGTAGAATCCCAGCGTAAGAGAGAGCAACTAGAGGAGGAGCTAGAAGCCCTGAAACAACACTGTTCCATGATGAGTGAGATTGTTTGCACCAGTAAGGACCGAGCCAAAGAAAAGGAGGATAAGCATGTCCAAACAATCCGGCAGCAGCTCTGTACAGATAAAGAAAGGAATGGAGTAGAACCTGATCCACATCGTATTCATGCCATGATAAGGAATGGTGACGATCCTGATGTAATTGATGAATGGGATGGGAATATCTGGAAAGATGACCATGATAATAATGCAGATACTCCTCAGCATGTGCCTAACATACTGCCCTCTCCACCTGCTGTTCACGCCCACCCCATAAGACAGCAGACTTCCCAAACAGATGGAAGGGGGGATGATGTAAGGGTAGAAATTGAAGAGATAGATACACCGATCTCCCAAGGGGATCCAGGAGAAAATACCCAAACTTCGGCTTATGCTCAATATGGCCTAGGCCTCGTCCTGTCCACTGGGCAAAGGACCCTGTGGGCCAAAGTGGGAGCAGAGGTCAAGAGCAGTCAATGATACGTGACTTCTTTATAAAATAGCTGGCTGCCATTGGAGATCAATATAGGCAAAAGGTGGGAGAAACTCTGGCAGCCTGGTTCCTGGGTGTTTGGGAGCAAGGAGGGGGTAATGTATATTTAACCCCTGAGGAATTGTTGGGATTAGGAACATTGACTACTGATATCCGGGTCACTGCTGAGCTGCAGGGTAGAGGAAGAGAGGTGGATTACTTACTTGCCACTCTAGGGGATGCCCTGCTATGAGTATACCCATCACTAGTAGATTGGGATTTACATTTACAGAACAATTGGGGCACCCCAGAGGAGGGTATAGCAGTAATTCATCAACAGGCCCTGGCGTCTGCCTTGTATGCAGGGCGTTTGAGGCTGTGGGTACATGGGGGGAGCCCTGATGAAGAGATATTCACAGATGGAATGCATACCAGATTAGTTTGTTCCGCCCAACCCACTGTATGGGGATTGGTTCTGTCCGTAACTAGCTCACTAATTGGGCACCCTGTGTTTGAGGCGGTGCAAGCCTTATCTGGGCTTAGAGAATTAGAGTTGGGAGGTAAAATCCACTCACGTACCACCCAGGTTAAATCAGACAAGCAGGATGAAAAGAGAGGGGCTGCTGCTAATAACGGACCGACAAGAAAGGACCTTTTTCTTACCTTGTTAAAGTTAGGCGTATCTAAAAGTGATATTGATGGGAAACCTACTGCAGTCCTTTTTGCCCTTTATAAGAGGAAGGCAGGGGAACATCATCCCCAGCTGTTGAGTCCTCCTGGCCCAGCTGTGCCTTCTGCACCCACTGCTGTTCCCACTGAGCCAGCTTCTCTTGCTCCAGTTATTCGTGATGAGATACAACAAATGGTTAAAAAGGCTCTTATGGATAATAGTGGCATGTGGGCCTGGAAGCCCCCGAAAGCATGAGTGTGTGGGCAGGGCCCCCGTGTCTACTCCATTGAGATACGGCGAATAAATGGTGACCCACGGCCCTACATACCGTTAACAGTCCATTGGGGTGGGGGTAATGACCACCAATATTTGGCCTTGGTCGATACCGGTGCACAGCACTCGGTGATTCCGGGTAACCCTGACCTCTGGACTGGACCAACATTTCTAATAGAGGCGATGGGAGGAGCGATCACCCTGGCGAAGGAAATAAAATTTCGCGCCACGGTGGATGATGGCCCTTCCCTTTTATGGTTACATGCCCTGGTGGCTGCCACTGACGAGTGTATCCTGGGTATTAATATGTTGGCCGGTACGGCCCTTAATACTAGGAATTCGGACTATTACTAAAAGACTAGTGGTGTGTCGGGCTAAGTTGGATCCTGTGATGGTGCCTCCCCACCCCCCCCCCCCAAAACCAGTATGCATTCCACAATATCGCCTCCCTGGGGTCAGGAAGAGGTTACTGCCACCATCGATGCTCTGCAAGAAGAAGGGGTAGCGAGGCCTGCAACGCCGCCCTTTAATAGCCCTGTTTGGCCAGTCCAGAAGCCGGATGGCTCCTGGAGAATGACAGTTGACTATCGTTTTTTGAACTAACATGCCCCACCACTGGCTTCGGCAATTCCAGACATTGTTACCCTTATTGAAAACGTTGCTACTGGGAACTCAGGAACATGGTATGCTGTCATTGATCACACTAATTCCTTCTTCAGTATTCTTATAGACAAGGTCTCACAGGATCAGTTCACCTTTACCTGGAAGGGGTGCCAGTATACCTTCACCCACCTCCCTCAGGGCTATGTGCACTCTCCCACTATTTGCCATAACCTAATTGCCCGTGATTTGGAGATGGTGACAGTATCGCCTTCCCTCTCAATTCACCATTATATTGATGATGTGATGATCCAAGGGGCCACGGAAGTGATGGTACAGGAAGGTATGGAGAGTGTCCAAGATACCCTGATGATAAGAGGGTGGGCCATTAACCCTGCCAAGGTACAGCACCCATTACAGACAGTTATCTTCGTTGGAATTCAGTGGCATGCTGGAGAACAGGTGGTTCCTGATAAAGTTCGCAATGAGATCGCAGTCTTGGCCACTCCTACTAACAAAAAAGAGACCCAGCATTTCCTGGGGTTATTGGGATACTGGCAACGCCATATTCCACACTTGGCATTGCTTTTACGTCCTTTATACAAGGTTACCCGAAAGAAAACAGACTTTGTATGGGGTGACGATCAGGAAAGGGCATTTCAGTCCGCCAAGCAGGCTATTCTTCAGGACCTGCCCATTGCTCCCCGCATCCCAGATACCCCCTACAAACTACAGGTCTCCGTTACTGATGATGTGGCATCCTGGAGCCTCTGCCAAAAACAAGAGGGCTGCTGAGTCCCACTGGGATTCTGGTCACGTACCATGCCCGAGGCTGCCACTCATTATTCTGCTTTTGAACAACAGTTACTAGCCTGTTATTGGGCCCTGCTGGAGACTGAAAGAATGACAGGCGATGCAGATCTTCAATTACGACCTGCACTTCCAATAATGAACTGGGTCCTGGCTAATGACCCTAATCTAAAGATCGGGTGGGCTCAGCAGTCTTCTATTGTTAAATGGTAGTGGTATATTCAGAGTCGTGCAATCAGAGGGCCTGAAGGGGTGGGCCGCATACACGAACAGGTGGCTGATCTTCCATCTCGTCATGATGACGTTCAACCCGCCTTGCCCCCTCCCCTACCCCTTTCACCAGTTCAGTGGGCTAAACCATATGATTCGCTCACTCCAGCAGAACAAGAGGATACCTGGTTTACTGATGGTAGCAGCCGGTGGGTGCAAGGAAAGCAGAAGTGGAAGGCAGTGGCTTACCATCCCAGGTCAGGACCTCACTTATTGGAGGAGGGGGATGGTGGCTCCAGTCAGTATGCTGAGTTGAAGGCGGTCACTTTATCACTAGACCCCCATGATCACCCTCTTCGCTTGTTTACTGATTCCTGGGCTGTGGCTAATGGACTATGATATGGATGCCTGATTGGCAAAAGAACGACTGGCTGATACATGACCACCCAGTATGGAGAAAACAGTTGCGGCAGCTGTTGTGGGATGCTTCCCATCATCGTGAGATAACCATATATCACATTGATGCCCATACAAATGTGACGACGAACATGGCACAACATAATGCAGTAGCAGATCAGCTTGCCAATATCAGCTGTGCTGATACCATCCCCCTGGCTCAATGGGCACATGAACAGAGTGGCCATTTGGGGGAGAAGGGATTAGCTATGTGGGCCCGTACACATGCCTTACCCGTCCATCAGGACGATGTCCACATGGTCGTGCGTACATGCCCAGCATGTCAGCTTATGAAGTCCCGCACTGTTCCTCCTGGTCCGCATTGCCGAATAAGACAGGGAGCTCGCTATGCCAGACTGTATGGGTAAACGTTACGTCCAAGTAATGGTTGACACCTTTTCCGGCCTGGTTTTTGCTTTTCCCACCAAGACGGCTGACCAAGCTAGCACTATCCAAGGACTAAACCATTTAATTTCTCGTTATGATGTACCAGAAGAAATTCAGTCTGATAATGGCTCGCACTTCTCCGGGAAGGCAATCTGTGATCGGGCAGCTGACCACTGTATTTTATGGGTCCACTGTATTCCTTATTACCCACAGGCTGCCGGGTTAGTTGAATGAATGAATGGCTTATTGAAGGAGCAAATTCGTATGTTAACACCACTGGGGACCCTGAAGGAGTGGTACCATGTGCTGCAGCAGGCAGTCGACAATTTGAATCATCGCCCTTTGAAGGGAGGTACACCTTTCCACCGACTTCTTCACGCTTCTGAACTAGAGCCTAATCCAGAGGAAAAAGTCATTGCCCCCCATTCCCAATCCAGAGAATGCTGGACAAAAGGTATGGGTGGCACCATCGGGTAATGGCCCTTCTGTAAAAGGGGAAATAGTGACACCTGCCCAGGGTAATACTCGGTGGGTAGCTATTGAGGGACAGGATGATTTAGTTTCTTTAAATAGTGAACGCTTACGGCATCGTGAGTGACATATGTCAGGCTTCTTTGTTCCAGGTCCTCCATCTTGTGCTCCTGCTGATCCTGCTTAACCGCTGCTTTGATGCCCGCAATTGGATTTGTAATGTCGAGGACGTTCCGAGGGAGTTGACCATGGGGGACACGAACCGATGTATCCACTAATATATCTGATATTGTTAAGCATGTTTCAAAATCTGTTCGTGAGCTTCAGTGTCTGGGTATTGTGGCCCATAAGGATAGTTTGAATCCTTTTTCATGGTTAAATGGTATATTTGGGGGACTGGACCACAATATTCTCCGTTGGTTGCTCTCATTATTGTTTATTTTTGTGATTATCATAGTTTTAGTTTCTCTTTTTCACTCCTTCTGTACTCAAATGCTTGTTAAGTCTCGTGTCTGACAGCCTGTGACCAAGGGTTGGAATGTAATGGAAGATTTAAACTGTGTCTTTTACTTCTGATGCTGCAAGGCTGAGAACTTGCCTGGTTTTTTTTTCAAATTAGTAGACACATCTGGTTTACACTATGAGGCCCAGGATGCATATTTAGTAGACACATCTAAATTCCACCATGGGGCCCAGGATGCAGTTGAATAGGAAGACCTTTATCTAATTTACACTTATGAAGCCCAGAGATGCAGTTTTCTTTTGTTGGTCGCAGACTGTCAGGAGACTTTGAAGATAATTAAACCATTTGTTCAAAGAGATAAGATCTGAAGTAAACAACTTTTGGGTATATAAGCCATGGTCCCACTGCAGAAGGGAGAGGCTCTCCAAGAGGTGGCAACATCTCTCAGCAAGAAGAAGAACTTCAAGAGTCCAGCTAACATCCCGGTCGAGGGAGGTAGAAAAGCTGCTACCGGTGCCCCGACAACCTACTACAAGTGTGCAGTCGTTGCCTCGCTTCGGCAGTTGGGACAGTTCAGGCGTTGATAAGTATAATTGGGAAGGGCTTGCATATTGTAGTGTGAATTCGCTTTAAATTTAGTAATAAAGACTTGTATAAACTGAACTGCTCTCGGTGTGTGTCTATTTTCTTTCGGTAGCTCGAACACTGTGACCAATCTAAAACAAACCAAGTGAGAGGTTCAAGTTTACCCAAGACAGTAGGCATAAAACATACTCAAGAATTGATATGTTTTTGTTGTAAGCCCATATTCAAGGGAAGAGTTAGGAAAACTGAATATAAAGCTAGACTACTTTCAGATCATTCACCCTGCTATTAGCAATAGAACTGGAGGACATCCCACCAAGAACATATAGATGGAGGTTAAACCCCATGCTACTTAAAAGACAGGAATTTAGAGAGTTTATTGAATACCAAATTAAAACACATTTTGAAATAAACACAGAATCGGTGAAAGATAAATTTATACTATGGGACGCAATGAAAGCTTTCATTAGAGGATAGATAATAAGTTATGTAACTAAGATGAAAATGGAATACAATCGGGAAATAGAGCAGCTGGAAAGGGAGATAGCAAGTACAGAAAAGGAACTAGTGAAAAGGGACGATATAAAGAAAAAGAGAATTGGCGGACAAAAAAATAAAATACGTAACATTACAAACGTACAAGGTGGAGAAGAACATAATGAAAACAAAGCAAAAGTATTACGGATTGGGAGAATAAAACATAAAATATTGGCCTAGCAACTTAAAACTGAATAAGTTAAAACAACTGTATTGGCATCAAGGAAAAAGGACAAACATATCACATATAACCCAAAAAAGATTAATGAAAAATTTAAGGAATTTTATAAACAATTATACCAAACTGAGGATGATAAAATAGAAGTGTTTTTAGCTAAAATTGAACTGCCGAAATTGCAAGAAGAGGAACAAAACAAACTGATAAAATGATTTGAAATAGAGGAAGTACAGGATATATTAAAAAAGCTGCCATACACCACTGGGGACCCTGAAGGAGTGGTACCATGTGGGTGATTTCCAATAGAATTTTATAAAACATTTAAAGAGTTATTAATTGCTCTTCTCCTGGAACTAATGAATCAGGTAGAAGAAACACAAAATTTGCCAGATTCATGTAAGACAGCAATAATTAAAGTAATACCAAAGATGGGGAAGGATCCATTAACACCAGCATCATATAGACCATTATCTCTACTTAACTCAGATTATAAGATAATAGTGAAATTATTAGCAAACAGATTGGCCGACTGTATACCAAAAATAGTAAAACAAGATCAAACTAGATTTATTAAGAAAAGACAAACAGCAGACAATGTCTGTAAACTTATTAATCCAATTCATGCAGCTCAAGGAAAAAAAAAATCAATGATGGCTGTTGCCTTAGATGCAGAAAAAGCCTTTGACAGGGTAGAGTGGAACTACTTATTTATATTACAGAAGTTCAATCTGCCAGAAAAAAAAATATTAATTGGGAAAGGTAGTAGTAAATGGATATATATCGAACCAATTCAAATTAAGTAGATCAACTAGGTAGGGATGTTCGCCTTAGCAATAGAACCATTGGCAGAGCTGATAAAAATAGAAAATAAAATAAAAGGGATAAAAATAAAGGAAAATGAGTATAAAATCAGTTTATTTGCAGATGACATCATATATACCTCACAGAACCAGAGATATCAATAAAAGAATTACATAAGAAATTGAAGAAATATCGGGTTACAAGGTCAACGCAAATAAAAGTGAAGTGATGCCAATGAGTAATGTGGATTATACAGAACTTAAAAAAGAATCACCATTTAAATGGCAAGCACAAGCAATTCGATACCTATGAATCAGGTAAGACAATAACATAAGCCACTTGTACAAACTAAATTATCAGCCATTAATAAACAAATTACAGGAAGACTTAGAACATTGGAAAGAACTACTGCTAACGTTGATAAGGAGGGTGAACTGCATTAAAATGAATGTGTTGCCAAGGATACAATACTTATTTCAAACGTTACCAATTCCCTTAACAGAAATTCTTTGTTGAACTAAGAATAATAAGAAATTCTTGTGGAAAGGGGGGAAAGTGAGGGTAGTGCTAGATAAATTAACAGAGAGGTATAACCAAGGTGGTTTGCAATTACAAAACTTCAGGAAATTATTATAGAGCCGCACAATTAAGGTATTTATCAGATTTTTACCAGACGAAAGAAAAACCCGACTGGTCTAAGATAGAACTAGATGAGACAGGGGAGAAGGTACCAGAACATATACTTTATAAGTGGGATGAAAAGCTGATACAATATAAAAACTCACCAGTATTGCATCATTTACTTAATATATGGAAGAAGATCCACATAGAAAGGAAAAAAATGAATTACCAAATACCAAAATTGTTATTGACGTAAAATCTACTAATCCCTTTTACAACACATAACCTTTCCTTTAGAAAATGGGAGAGAAAAGGAATCAAAAGAATAGAAAATTGTTTTTTTGGGAAATAATTTATTAACATTTGAACAGTTGAAGGACAAATATGGAATAACTCACGATACAATGTTTGCATACCATCAAATGAAAACTTATTTAAAGGATAAATTGGGAAACAGATTGAGATTACCAGAAGGAAGCAGCTTTGAATATGTGATTACAGATACAATGATAATTAAAAGATTTATAATAAATATGTACATTAAGCTGCAAGGTAAGGAAAATGACAAAATAAGCTATAAACCCAAACAAAAGTGGGAAAAGGACTTGAACATAAAACTAAAAAATGAAGCATAGGAAAAATTATGTTCTGGAACTATGAAGAATACAATAAACACAAGGTTACACATGATACAGTATAATTGGTTACACAGGTTATATATCACTCCTCAAAAATTAGAAGAATGGTATCCAACATTATCAGATAGGTTTTTTCACTTTAAAAAGGAAATGGAAACAACAGTGCATGGAATTTGGGCATGTACAAAAGTGAATATGTTTTGGGAAGAACTAAATCAGATATTAAATAAAATCGGGGGCGTGGCAAGATGGCGTAGGGAACAGACGTGCCTTCCAGACCTCTCCTGACTCTGATTTATTGTTTTGTCTTTAAGTGCCTGTTAAAGTTCTTTTAAAAGTTTATAAATAATAAGAGGTGTTGGATTAGTGTCTAATGGTTTATATGCAAAAAAAAAGGTAAAAGAAAATATCAACAGACTGTTAAAAAACTACATTTTCTGAAATTGTCTGAGCCTACTTGTTTACAAGAAGCCAGGTCACAACGTAGAATGGATCCAGAGGAGGACGTGCAGAGTTCGGCATTGAAGCTTCGTTTTAAACCGGTGAGGCTCTCTGAAGGTCGCACTCAACAGCTTTCAGAACAAGGGGCTGGACGGGTGCCAGTGTTTCGCACGGTGGCCACTGCAGATGTTGTTGCTGAGGTTTTGACAGTTGAATCAGCTGGGCTGCCACCAGCTGGAGAGTTAAAGAGTTGTCATTCGACTGCTGTAGTGGTGGCGCTGCAAAATGCATCTTCAATTACAACGGTTTTTCCAGACATCGATTCAGTGAAGATGATTAAAGAGATTTGGCTTAAAGATAACCCTGATCTTCAGTCTCCTGGCATTGCTGGGGGGACTTTGAGAGGGATTTTTATATGAAGTCAAACTGCTAGAAAAGATACTAAATTAAGGGAAGGGACAGAAGATCCCGTGGTCTCTAAGGAACAGCAAGACCCCATTATGCCTGAATCTACTTCTGTTGAAATGTCTGTTAAGGATCTTGAAGATAAGATATATTCTGTATCGAGTCACTTAGCTAATTTTGTGAACCTGTTTATTTCCAAGATTAATGCAATGGCGGAAGTCATTAATGGAGCTTTTAAGCTTGAAACCATTGAAAGATTTGAAATGTGTGATCAAGGTTTAGTCGATGCACAGGATCAACTGCAAGATGAAAATAGAATCATTGAAACATTGCAGATCCAAAATAAAAATTTAGCAAAAAAGGTTGATTATTTGGAGAATCAATCTAGACGGAACAACGTGAAAATTGTTGGTTTGCCAGAAGGCATAGAAGGACCAGATCCAACAAATTTTTTTACTGAATGGATTCCACGAGTGTTAGGACAGGATAAATTCCCTGAAGGTTTAATACTGGAATGTGCTTATAGAGTTTTAAGAAGAAAATCTTTTTCAGGACAGAATCCAAGATCTGTTTTGATCCGTTGTTTAAACTATTGTGACAAAGAGACAATTTTACGTACGGCTATTAGAAATGCCCAGCAAAATAGATCTCCTTTGATGGTTCAGAATAATCCTGTTTTCTTCTATCAAGATTTGAGTCAAGAAATTATGTTTCAATGACGCGAATTTAATTCTGTGAAAGAACGGTTGTGGAAAAAAAGACATAAGGGAACATTCAGGTATTCTGCAGTACTGAAGATTTTTTAGGATGGAAATTAGCCAAAGTTCTAAAGAGGTTATGGACTTTGCTCAGTCTCTACCAATCATGCAGTTTCAGGAACGATGTAGTCCTTCAAGGTCTCCGAAGAGAGTAGAGATGTAAGGTGGGATCCAGTTTTTTAAAAGAAATGGAAGCAATGGTGATCGAAGTGGTAACGTTGATTTAAAATAATAAATCTTTTATCTTTTTTTTGAGAAGAGTTTAAATAGTTTAAATAATGATGGTAGTTTAATGAAATGGGAGTTGGGAGAGGGAACTGGGTGGGCACTAGTTTCCAGAAATCATCAGCTACCTGTGAGTTATCTCACACCCAATATTTTGGGGGGGGGTTACCACTTTGGGCGGTTTAAACAGGAGGAGGTAGTTGTGACCTCCGACCTATTTTTTTTTCTTTTTAATTTTTGGGTTAAGAAGTGAAGATTTTTTTATTATTATTTTTTTTAAATAAATAAGTTTTTTTTAAACTCTTTTTGTTTTCTGATTGTAATTGAGAGGGAATTAGGAGGTTTTTTTCTCTCCTTTTTTTCTTTTTTGGGGGTTTTTTTTCTCTTTTTTCTTTCTTTTTTAAGAGGATGATCTCACAGAAGATAATAAGTCAAAAATTGAGGATGTTGAATTAGATGAAGAGGAAGATGAGGGGAAAGGTGATAAGAAGAAAAAGAATAAAATTAAGTACAAATACATTGAGGGAGAAGAGTTTAATAAAATTAAGTTAATTTCGATAGAGAATTTTGAAGATGTTATAAATGAAGAATATGGAGAATTTTATAAGAGTTTGAACTTTTTTCTTTTTTTTCTTTTTTTATATAAGGGGAGGGGAAGGGAATAAAAAGTTTATCTGATTGTTTTTCTAAGGGATGTTTTTGTTCTCTCGATGAATTATAAAGGAAACTTGGTATTAATGGAAATTCTGTATTTATGTATTATTAATTATGATTTTTTTGAATAACAGATATGTGGTTGATATATGATTTTAATATTTGAACTTAGTTTTAAAGTGGATTTCATTTGTTAAATACATGTATTATGTTTGATTAAAATATATGTTTAAGGGTATTATCTTAGTATTGATTTTTTTTGTTGTTAGTAATTTTTTTTGTGGTTAAGTTTTATCCTTTTTTTGTAAGTGGGTTTTTTTCTATTTTATTTACAATATTGTTAATTAATTCTTCACTCTTTATTTTGGGGGGAGGGTTGGACTAATTTTAAATTAGATGATTAATGTTGTGTTATAATTATTGGGGGGGTTAATTTGTGTAGTTTAATGATGTAGTATTCTAATTTTTATTATCTTATTTTTTATTATTTCTTTAAATGTAATTTTTATTTTATTCATGTCATAAAATTTTAAATAAAATTAAAAAAAAAAGATATTAAATAAAATCACAAAATAAAACATACCAAAAATTCCAGAGATCTTTCTTTTAAGTAATATAAGGAGGAAACAATTAGGCCTTAAATTGGATAAAGTGCAAAAAAGATTAATTATGATAGCCTTAGCAGTAGCAAAAAAATGTATAATGTCAACTTCGAAAATGGAAGAGAGCCTGAGAATACAGCAATGGTACATGGAAATGAATAAATGTATTCCATTGGAAAAAATAACATATAATTTAAAAAAATAAAGTCACATTGTTTGAACAAATTTGGGAACCATATGTGGAACATAACACAGAGAGAGAGCTTGCCTCATACCTCCATCCCCTAAAATGATAAGAAGATAAAACAATTTGATTTAGTGTGTAAAAGTAGATGACACATTTTTCTTGTATGTTTTTATGGTTTTATTGTATTGTATATGCTGAATATTTATTGGTTTTGGAGGGGGGTTGGAATGTGGGGGGGAAAGGGGGAAAATGCCACTGTGAAATGTTTGTACATATATTGGTTGATATGGTTCATAGTGTGAGAAATTTTTAAAAAAAATTAAAAAAGAGAACGATGGAGTTGAGAGAGAGAGAGAAGGGGAGATACAGAAATCAGTTCCAGAGGGATAAGCTGGCAAACTTTGGAAGACTGCTTGGTCAAAAGAGAAGACTAGCTGTCTGAAAGGTGATCTGAAAGAAAGAGGATCATGTGGATATCTCTGAAGGGGGCAAGTTTTGTCAGCAATACTGATTGGAAAGGAATCAGGAACAGATGTCCTGGGTCAAAAGGAATCTGTCTGAGAAAACCAACCAGAACCTTCCTGAGTGGTAACCATTTGCCTGTTAAGCACCAAAGCCTGGTGAACTTTATTAATGCTAACTTCTGTCCACAGTACAAGAATTGCTTGCAACCAGTGAGATTGGACTGTGATCCAAATAACTTTTCTAAGCTTATATATACATTACACACACCTATGCTTAGCAAAGCAGGTTGGGGATTAAGTAGGTTAAGTAAGTTGATAGTAATAAGTTAAAGTTTAATTCTGTTTTCTTTTTCAAATATAATTAAAAACTTCTTTTGTTTAAGTACCCCTTTGTGTTGTGGTGCATATCTATTGCTGCTAGTTTTTTTAGGGTCCTCTGGACTCCGTAACAACACTGATAAAAAAAAAAGATCTCTCCCATCTCTTGTCGCTCCAAAGCTGACCATTATAATCATCAAGGGGAACAATTTTGTCCTTTATTATCCTTTTGTCCTTAATATACCTGCAGAATCCTTTAGGATTTTCCTTTGCATTGTCCGCCAAAACAACCTCATGTCTTTTTGAGCCTTCCTGATTTCTTTCTTGAGGTTTTTCTTGCATTTTTTAAATACTCTACAAGAACCTCATTTGCTCCATGTTGCCCATATCTGTTATACACCTCTCTCTTCTTATGAACCAGATCCCTAATATCCCTCAAAAACCAATGTCCCATATATATTCTAACTTCGCCTTTAATCCTGACTGGAATATACAAACTCTGTACTCTCAAAATTTCACCTTTCAAGGTTCTCCATTTACTGCACACATCCTTTCCCGAAAACAACTTATCCCAATCCACACATTCCAGATACTTCCTCATTTCCTCAAAATTGGCCTTTCTCCAATTTAGAATCTCAACCTGAGGCCCAGACCTATCCTTCTCCATAATTAACAAAACTAATGGGATTCTGGTCACTGGTCCGAAAATGTTCCCCAACACATACTCCTGTTACCTGTCCTGTCTCGTTCCCTAATAGGAGATCCAGTATTGCACTCTCTCTAGTTGGTACCTCTATATATTGATTTAGAAAAGTTTCCTGAACTCATTTGACAAACTCCCATCTATCTAGCCCTTTTACAGTATGAGAGTGCCAGTAGATATGTGGAATGTTAAAATCTCCTATGATCACAACTTTATGTTTCCTGCAGCAGTCTGTTATCTCTCAATTGTCGTTAGCTGTTGGGCAGCCTATGATTCAACCCCATGAGTGTGGTCTCATTTTCGTTCCTCAACTCCACAAATATGGCCTCAGTAGATGAGCCCTCTGGTCTGTCCTGTCTGAGCACAGCTGTGATATTTTCCTGATGAGCAATGCCATTCCTCCCCCTTTAATCACCCCCCTCCCCCTGTTCTGCACTCACTCACTCAGCTCTGGATCACCTCAAAAACAGCAGTTCAAACATATGGCTGCTCTTCATCAACAACAGCTCAGCCTTACATTGCATTATTCCCTCAGTGCTGGTCAAGAAACAATAAATTCTAGGCTTCTATTCCCCACTCTGCAACTGGATCATTGACTTTCTCATCAGAAGACCAGAGTCAGTATGAATTGGAAACAACATCTCCCTCTCACTGATTATCTACACAGGCGCACCCCAAGGATACATGCTTAGCCCACTGCTCAACTCATTATACATCCATTTGCGGCCAGGCCCAATTCCAATACCATCTACAAGTTTACCGATTATAACATAGATTTTGGCAGAATGAAAAACAGTAATGAGAAAGCATAAAGGAGGGAGATAGATCAACTCATTGAATGGTGTAATGACAACAACCTTGTACTCAACATCAGAAAAACCAAGGAGATGATTGTGAATATCAGGAGGAAGTCAGGGGAACACAGCCCAGTTCTCAATGAGGGCTCAGTAGGAGAGAGTGTCAAGAACTTCAAATTCATGGGTGTCAACATCTCAGAGGATCTGTCCTGAAGCCTCCTAGTCGATGCAATTATAAATAAGGCTCGCCATCTGCTATAGTTTGTGAGGAGTTTGAGGAGATTCAGTATGTCACTGAAGACTCAAAAACTTCTACAGGCGTACCGTGGAGAACATTCTGGCTGGATGCATCACTGTCTGGTATGGAGGCACCAACTCGCTGGACAAGAATAAACTCCAGAGGGTTGTTAACTCAGCCTGCAACATCACAGGCACCAGATTTCACTCCATCAAGGACATCTACATGAGGTGGTGTCTTAAAAAAGCAGCCTTTATCCTCAAAGACCCCCACTCACTCAGGCCATGTCCTCTTCACTCTGCAACCATCAGGAAAAATGTACAGGAGCCTAAAGACAACACTGCATTACTTTTTGTGCGATATTATTTTTATTTTTTACAGCAATGCTGTAAGATGGTTATAATATGAATGTTTGCACGATGATGCTGCTGCAAACACCAAATTTCATGACTTGTTCATGACAATAAATTCTTATTCTATCACATCTAAAGCAATGGAATCTCGGAACATTGAGCTACCAATCCTGTTCCTCCTGCAACCAAGTTTTACTGATAGCCACAATGTCATAATTGCACATGTCAATCTAAGCTCCAAGCTCGCCTGCCTTTTCTACAATAGTCCATGCATTGAGAATATTTCCACCATGTTCAACCCATTGACTTCATGCAACCTAGTGCATGCAATGTTACCATCATCTTTTCTCTCCTCCACTCCTCTATCTGCTCTGGCACTCTAGTTCCGGTCCCCTGCAAATCTAGTTCAAACCCATTAGAGCTGCACTAGCAAACCTGCCCGCAAGGATATTAGTCACCTTCCAGTCCAGATGCAACCGTCCCATTGGAATAGGTCTTACTTTCAATGGAAGAGAGCCCAATGATCCTGAAACCCTCCCTCCTGCACCATGAGTTCCGCAACGTGTTAAGCTGCATTATCCTCCTTTTGCTAACCTCACCATCACGTGGCATGGGTAGCAATCCTGAGATCACTACCCTGGAGGTCCACTTCAACCTAGTGCCTAAATCCCTGAACTCTCCTTTCAGAATCTCCTCACCCTTCCTACCCACACATTGGTCCTTACATGGACCACAACATCAGGCTACTCACCCTCCCTCCTGCGGATGCTGTGAACTGGATCCGAGATATGTTGGACCCAGGGAGGGAATATACTATCCAAGATACTCAATCTCTTCCACAGAATCTCCTATCAAATCCCCCATACTATGGAATCGCCAGTCACTACAGCTCGCCTCTTCTCTTCCTCTCCCTTCTTAGCCACAGGACCAGTCTCCATGCCAGAGACCTGATCGCCATGGCTTATACCTGGTAGGTTCTCCTCTCTCAACGGTATTCAAAATGGTACACTTGTTATTCAGGGTGTTAGAAATAGAAGTACCTTTAAAGAAATTGCTCGAGACAAATATTGAGAACAAAGAACATTTATTACAACAACAATGCAAAGTTGGGTGCTTCCCCTTACCCTGGGAATACACACATACACTGGGGCTCACCCAACTTTTATACAGTTGATTTCAGTATAGGAATACCCTCCCCCTTACATTCTTCTGCCTCCTGCTGGAGAGGTTTGGCATTAGGCAATCCTTCCTGCCTACGTGCAGTTTCAGTATACTTGGAGGACCAGGGGGTATCCTGTCGGTGTCCCTTCATGTTATTGTCCTTATTCACACCTTCCTGATTCTCGGGGCTACAGTCTCTTGGTATGCAGAGTTGGCTCATCCTGTCTAGGGTTGGCTAATTTAATATGTATAAATCTGTGTAAGGTTAGCTAATTAGATATGTAGGACTTGGTACTTCTGTCCAGGGCTAGGAGACCCTTATCTGATCCAGACTACCTCAACTTCCTACATTCTATTTTTCCTTACCACTCCTTATCTTAGTCTTATGGTGGCTCTTGTCACAAAGACTAGAAGATTCTTATGTTAATCGTGCTGACTCTGCTTTCCTGCATCCTAATCCCCAAGCTCATCCTGTTTGTACTGGCTACAGCCATTAACTGATGTATGAATTTTAGTTTCCTTCATGTTCATAATTTTAGATCAGTTTTCCCATCTCTCACAATCCTCACTTTTCTTTTAGATCAGTAATACTGATCTTTCACCATGATCAGTGTTACTGATCTTTGGTTACTGGTCTCAGTGTGACTGATCCCCCCCTTCCTCACTTTTCTTTTAGATCAGTATTACTGATGTTGCAAAGTGCAAGGTGTTGTTTTTCCCAGCTGGTCAATAACCTAATTGCAGTCTCTGTGTCGTTGGATAGAGTTAGGGAAACATACTTTCTTTGGGGTATAGTGTTCTGACGAGGGGTTCGATGAATTAAAAACTGCAGCCAAGTCTTTAGGCAGGGGAGCACTATAAAGGTCAGAGTAGCAAGTCCAGCTGCTATAAAGGTTTTTAGTAAAGAGTCTAGTCCATCCCACATCAGTCCGAGGTTGCCAAGTCTGAACATGGGCATGGGCAGATTCTCGTCGAAGTCCTGAAGCAGTGTCTTTAACCGCCTGACTGTTGTAAGCATTGTCCTGAACAAGTCTTTGAGAAACGCTGCCTTCAGCAGCGAACGAGTAGTCGAGAGTCAGGCGGTTCCGTTGATTGTGGCTCGTATCTGCCGTTCCTCTTCAGCCCCGAACCCTAGGGCCACCGATCTCCGAAGGCTGTTTGGAGTCTGATATTGAAATGCCAAGCAGCTTTAGAGTACTGTAGCAGCTGACGTTGTTTGTAACTGGTGCTCCCCTTCACAGGGTGGTGTTTGTGATGAAAAGCTGGGGGGATTGTTTCTTGTGATTTTAACTGTGTGTTGCAGCTTGTCTGCTAACATTAGCATGGGTATCATTGAGCTTGTGAGTTGCAGCCTGTCTGTGTACATTAGCATATGTATTAACTCTCTCTCTCTGCGACATGTACAATCCTGACTACCATTCTGTCTGTTTTTGTCCCACCATGTCCTTTGTGCCATCGCTTTAAAACTCCTGTCTTTAATACCTGTGTAGGCTAAGATACAAATTAGATGTACTCCACTAAAGCTGTTCAGTTCCCCTGGTCCGTATTGGAATCCCTTGTTAACCCATACCCCACTATGACTATACATTAAATCTATGCCCTGTCTACATTCTAAAGGAAAATAATTGTCACCTCTGCTGCCCCTATCCCAGGAGGACTTAATACATTGTGAGTATTTAAGTGATGTCCCAGAAATGGAGAAGCAACAATTAAACAATACAATAAATGGTAAAAACAACATTACGGCACTTTTTCATGGTGTAGTGTCACTTTCAGGTCAGAAGGATGAGGGACTGCATGCCAGGTTGAGGGTTGAGTCTGTGTGTCATGATGTTGTGGTTCGGAAGCTGGTTTGATTCTTTGAATGTGGGTCCAGCCTTTTTCTCTTGTTCGTACTGCGGTGTCTGTAATTAAAAGTACACAGTAGGGACCATCCCAGGCAGGTTTTAGTTGATCCTCTTGCCATGCTTTTACATATAACCAATCACTAGATTTTAATAAAATGAATAACAATCTGACTTTCCTTTGTGTTAGTGTAAAAATTGTAAAATGAAACACAAACCATATTTCCATGGGTTTTGAATATGTTAGACCTTATTAAAATGCAGTTGGAGCTGCTTGTCTGTATGGGGCACAACCCTCTAATTTGTTAGAGTGAGTACATAACAGACATTGCAGCACAAGAGCCCCTGCAAGAGAACTTGAAACATATTCAACCTTTAGTTCTGCCTTAAGTAAAATGCCTTGTGCCACAGCTCACAGGAGCTGGCCTTATCTGTAAAACAGGCACCAAAAAAAGTTAAAAGATGTTCTTATGAAGATTGCACACACAATCATTTAAGTACAGGCTAGTTTCTATTATATTCCACTTAAAGTTCTGCTGCATGAATCCTGGAGCTTGTGGAGTCATTATTGAATCAAGAAATATTGGTGCCGTGCCAATCTCATTCTAACATGCCAATTTCTCCAGTCCTTAAGTCAAGATGTACTGAATAGCATCTGGTACAAGATCTGTGAGTTATTAATGATATTATTATTCTTATGCACCCAATTGTTCTGAACTATGCCACCAATTTAAATCATATTCCACCTATTGCAGTACTCACACACCACCATAGACCAGTTCGCAGGTTTATTTCTCCATTAAGCTGAATCCAGTTGCGCAGGGTTTACCTCCGTGATTATTTACAATGTAACTTCCGCACTACCGGATTTAAATATAAACCTGATGAATGGAGGGGAGAGTTATCATGAATTAAATTACAGCGGCAATACAGAGAAATTGTGCTGAGGCATTAATTTCACTCCAGAGGTAAATGCACCAGAGAAATGAATGATTAAACTTATGGGAATCCCCAGAGGTATCTTTATTCTCCAGAGGTGGGTGATCTTTAAACTCACGGACCTTGACTGCTGAATGTGTAGAAGAAATGTACTAAATCTATTGATAGGGCTCCATACCTCTAACTGCAAGACAAGAGCCTGAAGCCTCAATTTCAAGTGCCACAGTGCACTTAAAGGGACATGCACACTCCCCCTTCAACTGGCTGATCCAGCCACTTTACACATCAGATCCTTTCTTTATCTTACATACACTTAAAATAAGACGTGTAGAACTCACCCTATTTGCGCAAACATTTCTCCCTGCAAATGTTATAACATCACTCAACTCTCACATTTGAATACAATTCAAAATCACATTTGAATACAATTTATTTCATAAATTGAAATTAACTGGAAGTTAAATTCGCTCATTCTACAGTATTGATAAACGATCATTTATGACATTTAAATTTTAGCATGAATTTTAATCAATATTTGTCAGTGACTGAAGTGGGAAATCGTGATTTATGAAATTATCTCTGGTCCCTACTCTCCCACTCCCGGCACTTCTCCCAACATTCAGGAGCTGGCACACAGTCCCTGCCTTTTTCATGTTACTCATCTACTATTCCTTTAACTGCTTGCATCAAAATGTTAGCCTTTGCTTTCTGCTTATCCTCAGATGTCTGGACAAATGCTTTTTGTGTGATCTGTAGAAGCTGGGTTATTCCCTGCTTATGCCAATTTTCTGTCTTTTGTAATTTTCTTCTAATGTCTGGGGCTGAGTTGGTAACAAAACCTGTTAGTACCAATTGTTCCCCTGCTGGGGATTCTATGTCGAAACCCCCATATTGTATATATATTTGGTCCCAAAAATTGGTCTAACTGTTCGGCACATCCCTGGGGATCTTCTATCAGGGAGGTCAGTTCTTTCTTAAAGTTACGCACTTCAGTACTGGTCAGGGGCACATTTACGAAACCGAGACCCTCTCCTACGGGAACTTCCCGCAGGGGCCGCATCCAGTTGGTTTCTGGCTTATTAGGTCTGGGTTCCTGCTCCTTGGGAGATGGATTGGGGGGCTCTGCCCTTTCTTCCTGAAGAGTCTCACACTGTTCTGAATTAAAGTTTCCTCTCTCTCTCGTGTCAACGGGGGTGGTAATCGAGTGCTTTGTGAGCGAGTCATCATACCACTCCTGCTCTCCTCTCTCTTCTCTAGTGGTGGGGGAGGTGGGGAAGGTGCAGAAGGGTAGGTTATAGGAGGGGGAGGAAAGATAGGAGCCGGCATAGGAGGAACATAAGGTGGAGGGAGGGAATGTAGCACATCCCACCCTTGTGGTTCAGGGACAAAAGGTTCCTCCTCTCTCTTGTCCCTGTACTCTTTTACTTTCAAAACCAATTGATCACACGATCCCCTAAGCCAGCAGGCTGCATATTCTCTGCTCTCTAGGCTATAGAGCCAGATGTTCAAAGCTTGACACATCCAGTCATCCTCGGATCCGAGTTTTGGCCAGTACACGGAGCTCCCTTTTATCGGGTATTTAACCCAGTCCCTACAACAATACCTGACCATGGTCAGTTTGTCCTTTCCGCGGGTCCTTCCCGTGCCCCAGTCAGATAACATCAACCCAAGCGGGCTGTGCGTAGTTATCTGATCCTCACATCCTGAACCAGGACTCTCTTCCTTGCTACTCATAATTCCCATACTGATAGGCAAGTAAAATTCCTCTTACCGAGTTCCAGTAGCAATGCTCTACCACGCTTCCTCCCATCGTTTGTTCTCAATGCCTCTTCTGGGATATCACTCGCTTCTTCCACTGACCAGCCACCCGTCGTCCGTGAGTCCAGCTGAATCAGCCGGGGTGCACCTACTCTCGTCGTCGGGGTACTCTGTCAGTGGAGGGAGTGTGATCCCGGACGAGCCCCCATTTGTTAGAAATAGAAGTACCTTTGAAGAAATTGCTCGAGACAAATATTGAGAACAAAGAACATTTATTACAACAACAATGCAAAGTTGGGTGCTTCCCCTTACCCTGGGAATACACACATACACTGGGGCTCACCCAACTTTTATACAGTTGATTTCAGTATAGGAATACCCACCCCCTTATATTCTTCTGCCTCCTGCTGGAGAGGTTTGGCATTAGGCAATCCTTCCTGCCTACGTGCAGTTTCATTATTGACCAAGGGGTATCCTGTCGGTGTCCCTTCATGTTATTGTCCTTATTTACACCTTCTTGATTCTCGGGGCTACAGTCTCTTGGTATGCAGAGTTGGCTCATCCTGTCTAGGGTTGGCTAATTTAATATGTATAAATCTGTGTAAGGTTAGCTAATTAGATATGTAGGACTTGGTACTTCTGTCCAGGGCTAGGAGACCCTTATCTGATCCAGACTACCTCAACTTCCTACATTCTATTGTTCCTTACCACTCCTTATCTTAGTCTTATGGTGGCTCTTGTCACAAAGACTAGAAGATTCTTATGTTAATCGTGCTGACTCTGCTTTCCTGCATCCTAATCCCCCAGCTCATCCTGTTTGTACTGGTTACAGCCATTAACTGATGTATGAATTTTAGTTTCTTTCATGTTCATAATTTTAGATCAGTTTTCCCATCTCTCACAAGGGTAACGCCCACAGGGATGCCCTGCACTGCATGCCTGCTCCCTTTCCCTCTCCTGACTATCATCAATATACCTACCCTCATCCTGCCTTCTTGGTGCGATAGTGTCCTTGTAACTCCTATCAATCACACCCTCTGCCTCCTGAGTTCAACCAACTCCAGCTCCATCATCATTTACTGCATCCAGTCCTCGACATTAGAGAGACTGGGTGCAGACAGGGACATCACTTCGTTGAGAACCTCGACTCTTTCTGCCGCAATAGTGTGGATCTCCCAGTGGCCACTCATTTTAATTCCCCTCCCCATTCCCTTGCTTACATGCCTGCCAGATTGAGACCACCCACACATTGGAGGAATAACACCTGGTATTCTGTCTGGACACCCTCCAACTGGATGGTATTCACATTTACTTCTCTGGTTTTTGTTCAGTTCCCCAATCTTTCCTCTAACTCTCTCGTATCTTTTCTCTGTCTCCTTTCATGGCCCCTCCAATCAATTCTCACCTTTCTTCTCTCCCATATGCAATTAACACTTTTTGTCTCTTCGCCTGTACTCCTCCCCCTGCCCTTTCTTTTTTCATTCAAACACTTGTCTGCTATCACATTGAAAGGCTCAGGCCTTCGATGGAAGCTGTGAGACCAGCTGAGCTCCTCCAGCATTTCTGTGCTTTTAATGAACTGACAGGGACCAAATTAAAGCCCTGTTTACACTTGCAAGTGATTCCAGGAATCAAACTCCAATTGGCCTAAACTCAGCTCAACGCTGACGTCAGATGACGTCATCTCACGCCAGGGATTGACAGCCTCAACCCCTGGTATAATCCCTGGTATCTACAGACGCCAGCGTTGCAATCAGGTAAGTATGAAGGGGTAATTGGATTGTGGGTTTGAAATAGCGTGAGTGCAGGAAGAAAAGATTAAAATGAGGGTATATACTTTGCCGTGGGTAAGTGGGAAAGAGGGAGGGAGAGAGGAAATAAATAGCAATAAACACCATTAAATTACAATAGCGGGCAATTTTTAAACAGCGTGGGAAAATTGGTAGCATTATCGCAGAATTTATAAAGATCATGGGAAGAAAAAGTAATGGTGGACCTGACTTCCCAGAATGCTGTGGGAGAGAAACCCATCTATGAATGCTCCATGTATGCAGCCGGCATATAGCTCTTTCTCTGCCGCATGGAATTCTGGAGGGCACGTCCGCCATCGCTTTTTCTCATGGTATTTATAAATTGTATGTAATAGCGCTACCAATTTTCTCACGCTGTTTAAATTGTACGCGATAGTGCTACCAACTTTACCACACTATAAATTGAGCACTATAGCGCTACAAACTTTCCCACCCTGTTTAAAAGTTGTCCATTATTACCATTTATTGCTTACACTTTTCCACGGTCCTTTATAAAGGTCAGTACAACAACAGGAGCAGAATGGCTGATACTATGCGTTACAGAAAGCTTAATTATGTTAAAATTAGGTATGATTAATTTTGTTTAACTATAATATCATAATACATTGATCAGGATTTAGGGCAGGTCCACCATCGCTTGATGTATCATGGTAGAAGTAGAACAGCCTCAACCCCGGGGATGGCTCCTTGCAAGCCAAAGCCCCATTCCTATCCCATACACTGAACGGCCAATTTAGTGGGATGCAAGTGTGAAAGCGGCTTAAGATGCAGCGAGAGGTGCCGGGGCAGCGATGCAGCGAGAGGTGCCGGGGCAGTGATGCAGCGAGAGGTGCCGGGGCAGCGATGCAGCGAGAGGTATCGGGGCAGCGATGCAGCGAGGTGCAGGGTGAAAGGGGCAGCGATGCAGCGAGGGGTCCCGGGCGACGGGTTTGAACGAGGAGGCTGTATCAGGGTCTCCAAAGACCGTGTCCAAAAGGTCCCTCCAGCTGCTCAAGGCGACTCCAGTAGGTCGCCACTCACTGACACGAGCAGCTGATTGGTGGCACGAAGCTAGCGACAGAGACTAGCCTGTGAGCTGATAGGACAGATGGGGAGGAGCCAAACTAACAGAGAGGTAAGCTGATTGGACAGACTGGGGAGCGACACGACATGGCTAATGAGATGATTTGATGGACTGGGCTGCATTACCGGGTAGCTGATTGGACCAACAGGTGAGCTAAACGACGTGGCCGGTGAGCTGATTGGACAGTCCGAGAAGCGTCATTGTCTGGCCGCACGAATTCGTGAAACTGAAGCGGGGTGAGAAGGTAAGTTTGTGGATAAGGAAGGAAGGAGGGAAGGAAGGGAAGGAAGGGAGGAGGAGGGAAGGAAGGGAGGAGGAGGGAAGGAAGGGAGGAGGAGGGAAGGAAGGGAGGAGGAGGGAAGGAAGGGAGGAGGAGGGAAGGAAGGGAGGAGGGGGAAGGAAGGGAGGAGGGGGGAGGGAAGGGAACGGAGGGGAGGGGAGGGAGGAGGGGAGGGGAGGGAGGAGGGGAGGGGAGGGGGGAGGGGAGGGAGGAAAAGGGAGAGGGAAGGGAGGGGTGTGGAGGGGAGGGGGAGGGAAGGGAGGGGGGGAGGGGGATGAGAAGAGCTGTGCGTGGTGAGAGGGGGGAGGGGTGTGGGTGGGAGAGATGTGGGTGGGAGAGAAGAGCTGTGCGTGGTGAGAGAGGGGAGGGGTGAGGGAGGGAGAGGAGGGGTGAGGGGGATGAGAAGAGCTGTGCGTGGTGAGAGGGGAGGGGTGAGGGGGATGAGAAAAGCTGTGCGTGGTGAGAGAGGGGAGAGGTATGTTTGGGGTAGAGTGAGTGTGTTTCCTGGTTGGCTGGTTCCCTTGGTGGGGTAGATGAGAGTGGGTGTGTTTCCTGGTGGGCTGGTTCCCATGGTGGGGGAGGTGATGGTTTTCTAAAAGGTGGGGGGATTTAATGAACTTTAGACCTACAACCTGTTAACACTTAGAACATACAAACCCCACTCCTGATAGCTGGTGCTGTAACAGCATTGTGCTAACCTCTATGCAAACCATACCATAACTTCTATTTAAAATATATTTCCAAAGGTTGAGAAGGATGTGGGCCAAATGCTGGTGAATCGGACTAACTCAAGCAGAACACCTGGCTGGCTAGGACGAGTTGGGCCAAATGGCCTATGATTCCAGTTTTGGAAACAGATTGCTGGAACTAATTGGCTGGTTAGGTTGCATCTGTCGAGTCGCTTTGGGCCAGTGACCTTTACTGTCTGTTTTTCACTGTGGTTTGAGTGACTCATGGTTGCCCTGTGGAGTGGTGTTGGTCTGATTTCATGCCAGCCAGACTGGCTGATGTTGCCAGGTTTGATGTTTTTTGCCCTCTCTGTGACCTGGATGTTGGGTATGCCAAGAGAATTTGACACCTGTTCTTGCCCCGCGGGAACTGCTGCACACCTTTCCATGCACCTTTGAGTTTGAATCTGATATGTCATTCACATTCCTCCACAGTCCTCACTTATTTAATTTAGGTTATCCGACCATTTAGCAGTCACCAGTAATCTTGCTGTTTGCATTCTCGGTGCCAGCATTTTCTTCTGGTAAAATTGGTGCCATGGAATACTGCAGCACAGGAGTAGGTCCATGGATCGATCCATCAAGTCTGTTTTCTGAAATCACAGTCACACAGCTTTGAAACAGGCCCTTTGGCCTAACTTGCCCATGCAGACTGAAATGTCTCACCTGCCACCCTTTCCCATCCTATCCATCCAAATGTTTCTGAAACATTGCAATAGCACCTGTCTCAACAATTTCCGGCAGCCTGTTCCATGCATCTCCCCATCCTGTGTTTTTAAAAAAGTTAAAGTTCACCTTCAGGTTCCTGTTAAAATTCTCCCCCACCTTAAACCCACGGCCTCTGATCACCTACTTCCCTATTGTGGGCAAAAATGCTCCCTGTGTACCTCAATCTATCAGTCACACAATTTGCCCATTGGTGGAGGAGCTTAGTGTGGAGAACAGGTAAACTTTCCCATTCTGTTGTTGCTTTATGAGATGTCTGTTCTGAACCCCGTAGGTTATCAGCAGGAATGAGCTCTGAAGTCAGGAGTAGCTGTTCCCTTTGAAGATGCATCAGATCAGGGAATCCTCTGAGCGGGAAACAAGGCAGCTGAGCAAGTCACCACCTCTCAGTGTCCACAGCCAACCTGACAGGATGTGCTGTGTGGAGACTGCCGTTTCTGGGGTACACGCTTCCAGTCTGCAGCTGCCCCACTGCCTGGACAGTGATTTGGGGAGCCGGGAAGAGCTGCAACTGCGAGAGCTGGAAGAGGCTCGAGCTCGAGCAGCCCAAATGGAGAAGACGATGCGCTGGTGGTCAGACTGCACTGCCAACTGGCGCGAGAAGTGGAGTAAGGTGCGATCGGAGAGAAATAAATCACAGGAAGAAGTGAGACTACTGAAGCAGAAGCTGGAGGCACTTGGCAAAGAGCTGACTGTAGTGAGGCGGGAGAAGCAGGAGCTTCTCAATGAGAACGAGAAATTCCAGCTGGAAGCTCAACAGGTAAAAAACAGTCAGCTCAGTGAACACACAGTTTCTGAGAAAGAGAGCGTGATCTTAAATATTCCAGAGCAAGAACCAGTGCGAGATGTGGGGACAGAAAAAACTTTTCTAAACAAGGTAAGCATCTTGGTGCAATCCACTTGACTTGCGTGTGTCTTGTGAGGGTTGAGGTAACAAATTCACCAGGATGAATAAGTTACAAACCTGGACATGTGTCTATTTACAACTCAGAGCAAACATGAAATTGGAGACAGCCCACAAAACAATTTCTCTGGCATGCAAGTTTAATAAATGACAAATACCAAGAGTAGTATTTAGAAATACAGAGAGTTTGAACAAACAGATGAGATAGCATGGTTAGCACAATGCTATTACAGCAGAGGCGACCTAGGTTTCAACTTAAGGAATTTGTACATTCTCCCCGTGTCTGTTGGGTTTCTTCCAGGTGCTCCAGTTTCCAAATATGTACAAGTTATTGGGTATATTTCAGCAGCACAGGCTCATGGGTCAGAAGGGTCTGTTGCTGTGCTGTATATCTAAATTAAAATGTAATCCCTGCCACCCCTGATGTACAGGCAGATTGAAGAAAGTAAATCTTTATACAGTTAAATCAGGTGAACAACAAGGGTCCCAAGGTGTGTGTCCTGACTGAGCCACCACCCCTTATGATGCACATCTCATGATTCGTCCTCCAGCGCTGCCTGTGGATCACAGCCAGGAGCAGGTTCAGGGCAACAAAGATGAAAGAGACTAATTGGCTGACCACATGTTCTCCTTTTTTATACTCCAGGTTCTGGATATTGAGTCCCAGGTATTGAATTATGTGACTTTTGGTGAGGAGGATGACCAATTGGAAGGTGGATTTGTCTGGGAGTGTCTGATTTTAGGAACATAGGGCTTCGGTGCACCACCTCATGAGAAAATTTATCATCTTCTCCTTTTTTATTTTCCTATTTTCACAACGCATTGCCTCAGGTTTCCTTTTTTCATTTTCTTCCATGCTAACTTTTTTTCTCATTCTTATTATTATGTCTATCTTTGTCATCTTCTCCTCCTCCTCCCGATTTAGTGTATTTTTGCATTTTTCACACAGTACCTGCCTCGGTCGCAATCTAATGGTGCTCATTATCAGCTTACCAGGATCATGATTCCTTGACAGACGTCGTCTTGTGCGTTTGATTGTCCGAGGTGGTGACTGATTATAAGTCTGTCTCAATACCAAAGGTTGTGGCAGAGGTACACCTTCACTATAAGGAGGAAAGCAAGGCACAGTTTTTGGTAATGGCTGAAGAGGTGAAACTGGTTATTGGTTTCACATCTTGGGATTTTGTAAGTTGAGTTTGATTGACAAGGGATTGATTGACAAGGAGGCATAACCTTCAGGGCTCTGAAGTAATTCCTGTTTGTCCAGTGAGGTGACCCTCTGTGTTACCGTGTGTTTGAAGAGATGATGCCATGAGTTTGCATCTGTCCCTCACAGTACCATAAACCCCTGCACTGGGAGTGACCAAGAGTTCGAGCAGTTCAAGTTTATTATCATCTGACTTTTCACATACAACCAGGTGAAACAGTATTTCTCCAGACCTTTCTTTTTCAAATACAAGTCTGTTCCCAGAATCCAAGGCAAATAGCGCCTTTGGAAGACTACACAAAAGAGTCTGGAAAAACAACCAACTGAAAAACCTCACAAAGATAAGCGTATACAGAGCCGTTGTCATACCCACACTCCTGTTCGGTTCCGAATCATGGGTCCTCTACCGGCACCACCTACGGCTCCTAGAACGCTTCCACCAGCGTTGTCTCCGCTCCATCCTCAACATCCATTGGAGCACTTTCATCCCTAACGTCGAAGTACTCGAGATGGCAGAGGTCGACAGCATCGAGTCCACGCTGCTGAAGATCCAGCTGCGCTGGGTGGGTCACGTCTCCAGAATGGAGGACCATCGCCTTCCCAAGATCGTGTTATATGGCGAGCTCTCCACTGGCCACCGTGACAGAGGTGCACCAAAGAAAAGGTACAAGGACTGCCTAAAGAAATCTCTTGGTGCCTGCCACATTGACCACCGCCAGTGGGCTGATAACGCCTCAAACCGTGCATCTTGGCGCCTCACAGTTTGGCGGGCAGCAACCTCCTTTGAAGAAGACCGCAGAGCCCACCTCACTGACAAAAGGCAAAGGAGGAAAAACCCAACACCCAACCCCAACCAACCAATTTTCCCCTGCAACCACTGCAACCGTGTCTGCCTGTCCCGCATCAGACTTGTCAGCCACAAACGAACCTGCAGCTGACGTGGACTTTTTACCCCCTCCATAAATCTTCGTCCGCGAAGCCAAGCCAAAGAGAGAAGAGAGATATGTGTAAGATATGGATCAAAACTAGAGTAGGTGGTGAGGGTCAGCAGGGTAAGAGCTGTCATAGAACTACAGCACAGAAACAGACCCTTTGACCCACCTAGTCCATGCCTAACTATTATTCTGTCAATCCTTACATCTAAGTACCTGTTCAAATTTTTCTTGTGCCAGTATTGAGCCTGCATTCATCACTTCAGTAGCTTATTCCACATTCTCAGCAATCACTGTGTGAAGTTCCCACTAATGTTTCCTTTAAACATTTCCCCTTTCACATTTAACCCATGTTCTCTAGTTCTTTCATAACCTCAATGGAAAAACCTTGCTTGCATTTACTCTGTCAGTACCCCTCATAATTTCAAGATTCAATTTATTATCATAGTAATCTTTGTCTTTCTTTGGCTTGGCTTCGCGGACGAAGATTTATGGAAGGGGTAAAAAGTCCACGTCAGCTGCAGGCTCGTTTGTGGCTGACAAGTCCGATGCGGGACAGGCAGACACGATTGCAGCGGTTGCAAGGGAAAATTGGTTGGTTGGGGTTGGGTGTTGGGTTTTTCCTCCTTTGCCTTTTGTCAGTGAGGTGGGCTCTGCGGTCTTCTTCAAAGGAGGTTGCTGCTCGCCAAACTGTGAGGCGCCAAGATGCACGGTTTGAGGCGTTATCAGCCCACTGGTGGTGGTCAATGTGGCAGGCACCAAGAGATTTCTTTAGGCAGTCCTTGTACCTTTTCTTTGGTGCACCTCTGTCACGGTGGCCAGTGGAGAGCTCGCCATATAACACGATCTTGGGAAGGCGATGGTCCTCCATTCTGGAGACGTGACCCATCCAGCGCAGCTGGATCTTCAGCAGCGTGGACTCGATGCTGTCGACCTCTGCCATCTTGAGTACTTCGATGTTAGGGGTGTAAGCGCTCCAATGGATGTTGAGGATGGAGCGGAGACAACGCTGGTGGAAGCGTTCTAGGAGCCGTAAGTGGTGCCGGTAGAGGACCCATGATTCGGAGCCGAACAGGAGTGTGGGTATGACAACGGCTCTGTATACGCTTATCTTTGTGAGGTTTTTCAGTTGGTTGTTTTTCCAGACTCTTTTGTGTAGTCTTCCAAAGGCGCTATTTGCCTTGGCGAGTCTGTTGTCTATCTCATTGTCGATCCTTGCATCTGATGAAATGGTGCAGCCGAGATAGGTAAACTGGTTGACCGTTTTGAGTTTTGTGTGCCCGATGGAGATGTGGGGGGGCTGGTAGACATGGTGGGGAGCTGGCTGATGGAGGACCTCAGTTTTCTTCAGGCTGACTTCCAGGCCAAACATTTTGGCAGTTTCCGCAAAGCAGGACGTCAAGCGCTGAAGAGCTGGCTCTGAATGGGCAACTAAAGCGGCATCATCTGCAAAGAGTAGTTCACGGACAAGTTTCTCTTGTGTCTTGGTGTGAGCTTGCAGGCGCCTCAGATTGAAGAGACTGCCATCCGTGCGGTACCGGATGTAAACAGCGTCTTCATTGTTGGGGTCTTTCATGGCTTGGTTCAGCATCATGCTGAAGAAGATTGAAAAGAGGGTTGGTGCGAGAACACAGCCTTGCTTCACGTCATTGTTAATGGAGAAGGGTTCAGAGAGCTCATTGCTGTATCTGACCCGACCTTGTTGGTTTTCGTGCAGTTGGATAATCATGTTGAGGAACTTTGGGGGACATCCGATGCGCTCTAGTATTTGCCAAAGCCCTTTCCTGCTCACGGTGTCGAAGGCTTTGGTGAGGTCAACAAAGGTGATGTAGAGTCCTTTGTTTTGTTCTCTGCACTTTTCTTGGAGCTTTCGCGCAAACAGAGGAACCACTGACATGGTCTTTGCCCTCAGACAGCTATCATAGTAATAAAACAGTGTCATATTACATGAAATGTCTTTTTGCCCGCTGCAAGGCAGGCAGATTTGCCACCAGCAGCATTTGCCTAAGCACCTCTTACTATCAAGACATTCAGAGAGAGAGAAAGAGAGAAAGTCCCCCTACTGTCACCGAGTATCCGTAGATTCACCTCCAGTGATCCCGCAAGGACTGCGCCAAATAAATGGCCTTTCTCTTTGGGCCGCACTGCGGGAAATGATGAGCACTGGTGGAAATGCCGCTGGAAGCGGCAGGACAACTAAGCCCAGCAGGCCTATATAAGACAGGGCAGATCATTCATTCAAGCAGTACCAACTGTTTCTTCCTTGTGTGTGTGTGTATTTTACTTCAGCGCCCTGCCGTAGCACTTGCTACATTGGTGACCCCAGCTAGTCCAATTGGGACTTTGGACCCAAAGATGGAAAAACAACCAATAGTCCATGCAGTTTTGCTGAAACTGCTGACATTCTGACCTTGGCAGCCGCAGGTGAGGTTTGAGCAGACCGAGGCCCAGTTCCAGTTATGACAGATCTCAACCGACACAAGGGACTACTACATGGTGAGCTCGCTTGATCGTTACACAGCCACCAGGGTCATTGATTTCCTCTGGAGCAAGGCAAATATGTGGTCCAAAAAGAGCTGATAACCCACACTTATGGGCTCTTGAAGTGTAGACAGTTTGAGGGACAGGGGTCCTTCCAACCTCATGAGTGACATGTTAGCTTTAACCAATGGGCACAAACCTTGCCTTCTCTTTGAGCAGATCTCTCGAGCGGCTTCCAGAGGATATCCGACTGCTGCTCACTGAGGAGAATTTCAGTGACCCCAGGAAGGTTGCAGCATGAGCAGACGTGTCCTATGGAGCAAAAAGGTGAACAAGTCACAAGGCATCACACATAGTGGACGACTAGACCGTTACAGCCAGCCAACGGACCCCCACTCCCTGGTGAACAGAACTGCTTCAATCTCCAGCGGTGGGGTTTGGAGGCCCATTGGTGCCGCCTTCCCTGCACGTTCCAGGGAAACACCGCGGCTGACTGTCGTTAGTGGCTGGTGACGGCCAGCAAATTTGACAGCTTCCTCCGCATGTGGGACTCCCTATTGGGGTGACGGTTCCAAGTTGACACGGGGGCTGAGATCAGCATTCTGCCTCCCCGCCCCCCCCCCCCCCCCCCCCCACTTCAGACATCTGTAACGGGAAGCCGGGCCTCAGGGATGGTCCTGAAGGCAGCAAACAATTCCAATATAAGGACTTTCGGCACCTGCACTATCCCACTTTACTTCGGGGACTGTCGGTTCACGTGGACCTTCACCCTGACGGCAGTGCAACAACCAATCCTGGGAGCAGACTTCCTCAGGGCTCACTGCTTGTTAATGGACCTCCAGGGGCAGTGGCTAGTTCTCCCAAGGGGAGGCCAAGCTACCTGCACCCCACCTACATTCCGTCTCCGCTGCCGGCAACAAGTTTGCATGCATCCTGGCAGAACTCCCATCCATCGTGGTGCCAGTGTTTATCTCAGCAGAATCAAAATATGGGGTACGACACTACATTTTCACAAAGGGCACACCACCTCCCTGCCAAGAAACTAAACCTCACAGGGGAATTGTTCCGAAAGATGGAAGAGCTAGGAGGAATTGTGCAGCAGTCTGACAGTCCCTGGGCATCCACCCCTGTACATGGTACCGAAGGCAGCAGGGTAATGGAGGCTGTATGGGGATTACCGCTGCCTTAATGAGACCACCACACCAGACAGGTATCCTGTGCCCACATACAGGACTTTACTGCAAACCTTTTTGAAGGTCGACGTCATCGAGCTATCACCAGATCCCAATCCACACTGAGAACATTGTTAAAATTTGCCACCATCAGGCCCTTTGGTTTGTTTGAGTTCTTTAGGATGCCCTTTGGGCCAAAATACATGATTCAGACATTCCAGTGGCTGATGGACACAGTGGGCCATGACTTCAGGTTTGTGTTTATTTACTTGGATAGCCAGCCACAACGACAAAGGTAGCTATTCACCCCCTTCAGTGAATTTGACTTGACCATCAACCCAGCCAAATGCCGATTCATGTGAGAGGCAATAGACTTCCTGGACTACAGGATTAATAGAGACGGGGCGACACCTCTGCCTGAAAAGGTAGAGGCTGTCAGGTGCTTCACCAAGCTACACACGGTGAAGGGCCTCCAGGAGTTGGCCGATATGATTAATTTCTACCACCGCTTCATACGCAGCCTGCATCATGAACTCATTATTCTCGCTCATGGCAGGGAAAAAGAGGGAGGTCGAGTGGAACGAAGAAGAGTCGGAAGCTTTCCAGAAGGCTAAAGACGCTCTGGCCAATGCCACGTTCCTGGTGCATCCGGGGACGGATGCCCCGACTACCTTCAAAGTGGACGCATCCATCGCAGTGGTCAGGGTGTACTCAAGCAATTGGACAATGGCAGTCCCTAGCCACCTTCGGCAGGCAACTCAGGCACCCTGAGCTCAAGTACAGCATCTTTGATTGTGAACACCTGGGATTGTACATAGTGGTCTGACATTTTAGGTATTTTCTGGAGGGGAGGTGTTTCAAGGTTTTTACAGATCACAAGTTGTTGACTTTTGCCTTTAATAAAGTGTCAGATCCATGGTTAGCCAGGCAGCAAAGGCTCCTGTCCTACATTAAAATAAAAAAAAGAAAATCAATGAAAAGCGCAAATGACTCCCTGATTGAGTTTGTCGTTGAGGAATCTGATGGTGGAGGGGTAGCACTGGGGGCTCCCTTTCCTTTATTGACGACATTTACTGGGAGTGTTACTTAATTAGGGGCTCAGATAATTATAGAAGACCCTTTCCAGTCAGCACACAGCTTCTCTGAATTTCTACCATCAAGTACAGGGTCCACAAAATAAGAACTGTCAGATTGGGAAATAGCTTCTTCCTTCAGGATGTGAGATTGAATTGCTTCCTGTATCTTGGGTATCTTGTGAATGAAACTGAATAAATTATTTATACATATTTATTTTCTAATATATTCTCATGTAGTGATGAGATTGTGCCGTATTTGTGAGACATTAATTATATATGTGCACTGTATAATACATATATGTATAATACATAAATGTATTATATATGAGTTTTCTGTATTATCTTGTTGCATGTGTACAGTCAGATGATGAACTTGAAAGTGTCCCAGGACTGAGCAGGGCCTTGGTGGAGGTATTTACATCTTTCTGTAGAAAGTGAGCTTCCAGATGACTGGACAATGGTAAATGTAATCCTCTCCTAATCTTTCATACCTCTAAATCACTTCCTATCCTTTGTTGCTCCAAAGAGAAAAATCCTAGCTCAATCAAACTTGCTCTATAAGATGTTCTGCAATCCAGCCAACATCCTGGCAAATCTCCTCTACACCCTCACCAAAGTTTCCAAGTCCTTCTTGTAATGAGGTGACCAGAACTGTTGTCTAACCAGACTTTTATAGAACTGCAACGTTACCATGTGGCTGTTGAACTCAATCCTCCAAACACCCTACTGACTTGCATGGCAATCTTTGAGGTATCTGTTGACCTGGATCTCAAGATCTCTCTGTTTCTCCACGCTGTTAAGAATCCTGCCAATAGTTGCATACTCTGCCCTTGTTCGACCTTCCAAAGTACATCACACTTGTCTGAATTGACCTCCATCTGCCATTTCTCAGCCTGACTGTGCATTCTGTCCATATGCTGTTAAAACCTACGACAACCTTCAACATTATCCACAACCCCTCCAACCTTTGTTCATCTGTAAACTTGCTGACCCACCCTTCTCAATTATAAATCACAAAATGCTGTGATCCCTGATCAGATCCCTGCGCAACACCTCTAGTCACTGGCCTCTTAGCTTGTTGAGTTTTTTGAGGAGGTTACCAGGCAAGTTGACAAAGGCAAGGCTGTGGATGTTGACTATATGAACTTAAGTAATGCCTTTGACAAGATTCCACATTGGTATTTGTGATGATGCGGTAAATTGAATTTGACATTGACTTTATGGGAGAGGCCAGCAAGTGGAAGTAGATGATCACTACTCTGCCTGGAGGCCGGTGAATAGGGGTGGGCCTCAAGGATCGGTGCTGGGTCCATTGTTGTTTGTCATCTACATCAATGATCTAGATGACAATTATCTGTAGCCAGTTAAATAAAGAGGATGCTCAGAGTGGCCAGTGTGTGAGAGGCTCAGGGTAGGAGTGGGATTTGAGGCTTTGGCTTGCGAGGCTTTGTTGAGAGGCTGAAGAGAAGGTGCAAGAGTTGAGGCAAGGTAAGGGCAGGTTTTTCATACTCTGCACTTAGACAGTGGGAATGGCAGCCAGGGCAGGGATATGTTCCTCTTGCAGAATGTGAACAGTCAGGGAAGCCAACTTTTTCTGCAAGAGGTACATCCTCCTGTAGCACCTGGTAGACTATGTTAGGAATAGGAGCTGGAGTTTGATGAACTCTGGATCATTCAGGAGGCTGAGGAGGTGATAGAAGTTACATTCACACCTGGGAGGCAGGAGGAAGGTAGCTGAATGACAGGAGAGGGAAAGGGGACAGGCAGGCAGCACAGGGTACCTCTGTGGCTATTGCCCTCAGCAACATGTGTACCCTTTTGGATACTGCTGAGGGGAATGACATATCTGGGCTAGGAAGCATCACCCAGACCAATAGCACCGTGGTCAGCATTGAGGCTAAGAAAGGAAGGGTAACAATAGTTACAGCGTTAGTCATAGGGGACTCGATAGTCAGGGGAACAGATAGGAGATTCTTCAACTAGAAGAGGGACTTCAGGAGAGTGTGTTGCCTCCTGGGTTCTTGGGTCCAGGATGTCCCAGAGTGGGTGCTAAATATTCTTAAGGGGGACTCATTTCCATCCAATTGGAAAAACTTTGTGTTTCATCCTGCAGGACTTGAAATTGATGGGATCGATTCCAAGAGGTGAGCAAGAGTGTTTGGAGCCATGGGACAAGCAGGCCCCTCAGAGCACTCGCGCTTCTCTCAGCCGCAAGGAGAGGAACCGCATCCTGTGGGAAGAGGTGTCAGGATTGGAGGAGGATGTGACCAAAATTACTGCATTGCAGTTGCGTCTGGATGAATCCCAGAAAACTCTGCAGATAGAGAGAGAGTAAGTGCTAATGTGCTAACTTTTCTAAGATCCCTCTGGGTCAGCAGGAGGTCAAGGTAGAAGGGGTTTGCATTCACTGAAGTTAACAAGGTCTGCAAATGTTGTGGTCAAGTGCAATGTATAAATGTGCTGCAGGAACTCAGCATCTGCAGGAAGTAAATGGTGACCAGTTTTCAGGCTTGAGCAAAAACAGGCATGCACCTGAATAAAAGGAGAAAGAAGGGATTGGAGTAGAGGAGGGAGGAAGGAACAGGGGGAGGAGCATAGGCTAGGAGGATAAAGTGGGAAGGTAGAAGAGGAAACAGCTCAGGGGATAGGGGGAGGGGGTAGCTCTCCAGAGAAGAGGGAAGGGGGTGGGGACTGGAGGATAGGAAACAAAGGGACGGGAAAGAGAGATACTCGGGGGAGGGGATTAACTGAAATTGGAGGTCTATCTTAATAACGTGTGCCCAGATGGAATAAGACCTTGAGACTTAGGAGTGGAAATAGGCTGTTCAGCCCATTGAGTCTGCTCCACCATTTAACCATAAGATGATCTATTTTCCCACTCAGTCCCACTGCCCAGCCTTCTCCCCATAAACCTTTGATGCCCTTGCTAATAATGAACCAATCAATCTTTCCCTTAAATAAACCCATGACTTGGCTCCACAACTGCCTGTGACAACAAATTACACAGATTTACCACCCTCTGGCTGAAGAAATTTCTTTGTATCTCTGTTCTAAGTAGATACCTTTCAATTCTGAAGTTGTGCCCTTTTGTCCTGTACTTTCCCACCATGGGAAATAACCTTTTTACATCTACTCTGTTCATGATTTGCATAATTCAAAATGTTTCACTGAGATTCCCCTCATTCTCCTAAATTCCAATGATAACAGGCCAAGAGCTGTCAGATGCTCCTCATAAAATAACACTTTATTCCTGGAATTATCCTCGTAACCTCCTCCCTAATGTCAATACAGGTACATCCTTTCTTAAACGAGGAGCCCAAAACTGCTTGCAGTACTCCATGAGGTCTCACCAGTGCCTTAAAGCCTCAACATCACAACCCTGCTCTTGTATTCTATTCCTCTTAAAATGAATGCCAGCATTGCATTTGCCTTCTTCACCACCCACTCAATCTGCATGTTTACTTTCAAGCTATACTGCACAAGGATTCCCAGGTCCCTTTGCATCTGGGTATTTTCATTTTCTCCCCTTTTAGAAAATTGACTGTCTGTTTATTTTTTCTACTAAAATGCATAACCACATACTTTGATATTGTATTTAATTTTCCACTTCTCTGCCCATTCTCTTACTCTGTCCTGCAGCCTCCTTGCTTCTTCGCCATTACCTGCTCCTTCACCTCCCTACATATAATTTTCAAATGGCTACAAAGTCATTCATTCATAATCTAAATCATTAATATATAACATAGAAAGAAACAGCCCCAACACCGATCCCTGTGAAACACCGTCAATAACTGGCAGCCAACCAGAATATGATCCTTGTATTTCGACTCTGCTTCCAGCCAATCAGCCAATGCACAAATCAGACTAATATGTTTACTACCATACCATGGGCTCTTCTCTTGCTAAATAGCCTCATGGGCAGCACCTTGTCACAGGTCCTCTGAAAATGTATACAACATTCACTAATCTTCCCTTTCCAGTCTGCTTGTCACTTGTTCAAAGAATTCCAATACTTTTGTCATGTGCCTCCAAGTACTCTGTAAGCTCATCCTTGACAACACCAACATTTTCCCAACCACTGACATCTGACTAACTGGCCTATAATTTCCTTTCTGCTGCCTCCCTCCCTTCTTGAATAGTGGGGTGACATTTGCGATTTACCAGTCCTTTGTTACCAGGCCAGAATCTATTGATTCCTGAAAGATCATTACCAATACCTCCACATTCTATACCGCTACTTCCTTCAGGTCCCCAGGGTGGAATCCATCTGGTCCAGGAGACTTATCCACCCATTATACAATTCAACTTTCTGACCACCTTCTCTCTTGAAATAGTAACTGCACTCAATTCATTTCTGGATACCCTTTGACATCTGGAACACTGCTAGTGTCTTCTATAGTGGAGACTGATGGAAAATACGCATTTTGTTCTTCTGCTATCTCCTTGTCTCCCATTATTATTTGTCCAGCATCATTTTCTTGTGGTCCACTATCTACTCTCACCCTTCTTTTACTCTATATTTTGAATTTGAAGAAACAGTTTATATCCTCTTTATTATTATTTGCTAGCCTAATTTCAGACTTCATAATTTTCCTGCTTATGAGTTTTTTAGTTATCTTCTATAAGTTTTTAATTACCTATCTTCCCACAAATGTTGTTTCCTTGTGTATATCTTCTCGTTTGCTTTTACATTGGCTTTGGAGCCCCCCCCGCTCCCTCACAGTGAGCCAAAGGTCTGACATTTTTCAATTCGATTATTTCCTATTTTTTGGTACAAATTTATCTGCGTCTTCCTCATTTCTTGTCATCTTCCCTACCAGTGCTCTCCTCCCAAACTACTTTGGTCAGTTGTTTTAATGTACCAGTGCCCTCCATACCTCTCCCATCCATGAAGCTGTCCAAATTATTAAATGTTAAAATTGAGCCCATATTCACCATTCAGCTGGCAGCTCATTCCACACTCCCAACCCTCCCTGTGTAAAGATGTTGGTCCTTGTGTTTCCCCTAAACTTTTATCCTTTCACTCTTAACCCATGTTCTCTGGTTTGTATCTCACATACCCTTAGTGGGGGAAAAAAGAAGACTAACTACATTTACTCTGTCTACCCCCCTCATTATTTAAATACCTCTATCAAATCTCCCTTTATTCTTCTATGCACCAGGGAATAAAGTCCTAACCTGTTTAACCTTTCCCTGTAACTTAGTTCCTGAAGTCCAGGCAACATCCCAGTAAATCTTCTCTGCACACTTTCTATCTTATTGATATATTTCCTGTAGTTAGGTGACCAAAACTGCATACAATACTCCATATTTGGTCTCACCAATGTCTTATACCATTTTTCCATAAAATCCCAACTCCTATACTCAAAACATTGATTTATGAAGGGCAATATGCCAAAAGTTCTTTTACAACTGTGACACCACTTTCAAGGAATTATGTATCTTTATTCCCAGATCCCACTGATCTGCTGCACTCCTTAGTGCCCCACCATTTACCAGGTATGTTCCTTTCAAAATGCAACACCTCACACTTCTCTGCATTAAATTCCATCTGTCATTTTTTAGCCCATTTTCCAGATGGTCCAGATCCCTCTGCAAGCTCTGAAAACCTTCCGTAAAGTCTCCACTTTTAGTGTCATCTGCAAACTTGCTGATCCAATTTATCACATTATCATCCAGATCATTGATATAGACAACAAACAACAATGGTCCCAGTATCAATTCCTGCGGCACACCAGTAGTCACAAGCCTCCAATCTGAAAAACAATCTTCCACCACTACCCTCTGGCTTCTCTCATCCAGTCATTGTCAAATCCAGTTCACTACCTCACCTAGCTTCTGAATCTTTATCATTAACTTGTCATGTGAGACCTTATCAAAGGCTTTACTAAAGTCCATATAGACAATATCCACAGCCTTTCCTTCATTAACCTTCCTGGTATCCTCCTCAATAAGAATGGTTAAACATGACCTACCATGCACAAAGCCATTTGTCTATCCATAGAATGCTGCAGCACAGATAAAAGGCCATTTAGCCCTTCTAGTTTGTGCCATCATCTCACTAGTCCCACTGACCTCCCATTCCATAAGGCTCCAGACCTCTCCCATCTATGTATCTATCTATGTTTTATTCTTAAAACACACGATTGAGCCCACATTCACTGCATCAGATGGCAGCTCATTCCACGTTTCCACCACTCTCTGAGTGAAGAACTTTCCCCTAATGTTCCCTCTAAACCTTTCCCCTTTCAGCTTAAAACTAGGACCTCTTGTATTCATCTCCCCAATCTAAGTGGAAAAAGCCTACTCACATCCACTCTGACAATTCCTCTCATAATCTTGTAAATCTCGATAAATCTCCCCTCATTCTTCTTCACTCCAAGGAATAAAGTCCCAACTTGTTTAATCTTTCCCTGTAACTCAACTCCTGAAGACCCGGCAACATCCTAGTAAATCTTCTCTGCATTCTTACAATCTTATTGATGTCCTTCCTGTAGTTAGGTGCCCAGAACTGCGCACAATATTCCAAATCTGACCTCACCAATGTCTTAAACAACTTTAACGTAACATTCCAACTACTATACCCAATACTTTGATTTATAAAGGCTAAGATACTGAAAGCTTTCTTTCCAACCCTGTCCACCTGCGACACCACCTTCAAGATCTCTTTTTTATTATTTTATTTATAATTTCAAATCAACATGAAATTCATCAATTACATAAAACAAACATAAACTTATCATTCAATGTTGATCTCCTGCCAAGGGACAAATATCCAAACTTAACTGGAATCCCACGGGGTTCCCGGAAACAGGGAGCTGGGGTCGGGGGTGGGGGCATCGTTATGAATCTAGACCTGGACTCCAAATTTTTAGAAAAACATTTTATTTTTTTTTCCATAAGGTTAAAAGTAATTTTCTCCAGGGGAATACAGGCATATATTTCTGCTTTCCAATATCTAGATGGGAATCAGATTTCCAGAAAACAGCTAAACACTTCCTGGCCACCACCAATGCGATCTTTACAAATTCTAATTGATGTTTCGACAGCCTCATTTTAGGTCTTACATCTGCTATATTTCCCAATATAAACAATTCCAGTATCTGCATAAATAAAACCTTAGTGATTTGTTCTAGAAGATTTTCCAATTCTTCCCAGAAAGGCTTCACCTTGGAACATGACCAGATTGAAGGCAAAAAGGGTCCTGTTTCACAAACATTGATCTGTGTAATTTTTGTGGCTTAAGATATAGTTGATGCAGAAAATTGTATTGACTTACTTTAATAGTATTAGTCATGTTGTTCCCATATAAGTCAGCCCAGCTTTTTTCGTCAATCACTATACCCAAATCTGTCTCCCTCCTTTGTTGAGATTTATGTATCCCCTATTTCAGGAACCCATGGTTCGTGTGCCGTGGCCAAGCAAGCTGGGACGTGGCAGCAAGGTCCTTGGGTCGTAGGTTTTATATCGGAGTGGCCTTCTCCTATGCAGGTTTCTTACCCGGGCTGGAGGGGTCTGCCTCCCCTCCTAGGTCGGTGGTAAAGGGTGGGGCCAGTACTGCGCGCACTGCACTCCACCTAAAAGCTCCTTTGCACAGGCCCGAGGACAGGTCCACGTCCTCCCCCTCCATGTCCTCCCCCTCAAAAGATGCTCACAAACTCAAGCTAGCATGCTGGAACATCAGAACCATGCTAGACAAGGCTGACAGCCACCGACCTGAACATCGGTCTGCCCTCATTGCACATGAACTCCTCGGATTAAAAACCTCACAAAGATAAGCTAATACAGAGCCGTTGTCATACCCACACTCCTGTTCGGCTCCGAATCATGGGTCCTCTACCGGCATCACCTATGGCTCCTAGAACGCTTCCACCAGCGTTGTCTCCGCTCCATCCTCAACATTCATTGGAGCGCTTTCATCCCTAACGTCGAAGTACTCGAGATGGCAGAGGTCGACAGCATCGAGTCCACGCTGCTGAAGATCCAGCTGCACTGGGTGGGTCACGTCTCCAGAATGGAGGACCATCGCCTTCCCAAGATCGTGTTATATGGCGAGCTCTCCTCTGGCCACCGTGACAGAGGTGCACCAAAGAAAAGGTACAAGGACTGCCTAAAGAAATCTCTTAGTGCCTGCCACATTGACCACCGCCAGTGGGCTGATAGCGCCTCAAACCGTGCATCTTGGCGCCTCACAGTTTGGCGGGCAGCAACCTCCTTTGAAGAAGACCGCAGAGCCCACCTCACTGACAAAAGGCAAAGGAGGAAAAACCCAACACCCAACCCCAACCAACCAATTTTCCCCTGCAACCGCTGCAACCGTGTCTGCCTGTCCCGCATCAGACTTGTCAGCCACAAACGAGCCTGCAGCTGACATGGACTTTTACCCCCTCCATAAATCTTCGTCCGCGAAGCCAAGCCAAAGAAGAAGATTTCAGGAACCCATTTTAAGTAGGAAATACACTTTCGAAATACATTACTTTGTCGTCCCCTTTCGAACCAGAGTTTCTACTTCACTGCACTGCAGTCAGGTCATCATTAGGGCCCAATTTGTCCCTTAAATAAGATCTTAATTCAAAATAGCAGAAGATAGTAATTATTATTATTTGATTTTTAATTGATCAAGTGATATTAATTGTCCCTGCTTATAACAATCCTCGATACATCTGCTCCCTTTTTGGGACCAGGTGCCCAGGATTTTATTGTCCATTGTTAAAGGAATAAACATATTTTGAGCTGGAGATGTTTTATGAGGTAGGGCCTCTTTAGTCCCGATTTGATATTTTATTTTATTCTATATATTAATTATATGTTTTAATAACAGGGCTTCTTTTGCACCCAAAATTAATTTTAAAATCTATTCATAAACTAAATATTCTGCTCTCCTCTCTCCAACCTTGTGCAGCTTATGCCCAACCTTATGCTCTACAAGGCTTGTCTCCTCTGTCAAAGAGGGAAGTGACAAACTTCATTTGTGCTGCCCAATAATATTTCCTACAGTCTGGGAGCTTTAAACCTCATAATCACATGATAATTTATCAATAGAAACTCTGGTGGATTTTTGTATTCCCAGGTTTCTCTGCTCCTCTGCACTTTTCAGTGCACTATCATTAACTGTATATCTCCTACCTTGGTTTACCTTTCCAAAAAAGCATCACTTCATACTTGTCCGCATTAAACTCCATCTGCCATTTTTTGGCCCATTCTCCTATCTGGTCCAGATCCCATTGCAAGCTTTGAAAATCTTCCTTGCAGTCCACAATGCCTTCTATCTTTATGACATCAGCAAACTTGCTGATCCAATCCACCAGAATCAGTCCTTGGCAATCCAAATGATTGTATATCTGAACTCTTAGCACACCTTCCAATAATTTACCTGCTACTGACATCAGGCTGACCGGCCTACTTTTTAAACAATGGAACAATACCCTCCAATCCTCCGGCACCAAACCTGTGACTAAGAACATTTTAAATATTTCTGCCAGAGCCCCTGAAATTGCTACACTAGCCACCCTCTAGGTCTGAGAGAATATCTTGTCAGGCCCTGGAGCTGTATCTACCCTTACATGCTTTAAGTTTGCAAGCACTTTCTTCACTTTTATCTGTATGTTCCATGACCTCACTGGTTGTTTTCCTAATTTCCCATGAATCTGTGCCTTTTTTCTTAAGTGAATAATGATGAAAAAAAAATTTAAGATCTCCCCTATCTCTTTTGGCTCCATCTTCTGATCTCTGATCTTAGAGGGGACCAATTTTGTCCCTTATTATCTTTTTGCTCTTAATATACCTGTAGAAACCCTTAGGATTTTCCTTCACATTGTCTGCCAAAGTAATCTCATGTATTCTTTTAGCCTTCCAGATATTTTTTTCTTGAGCTTTTTCTTGTACTTTTTATAGTCCTTAGGTACTTCATTTATGTTCCATGTTGCCTATACCTGTTATGCACCTCTCTTGTCTTCTGACCTAGTTCCTCAATATCACTTGAAAGCCAAGGTCCCCTATGCTTGCTAACTTTGCCTTTGATCCTGACAGAAACATACAAACTCTGTACTCTCAAATTTCACTTTGAAAGTCCCCCACTTACCTTGCACATCGTTGCCAGAAAACAACTTCTCCCAATCCTCGCATTCTAGATCCTTTCTGTTTTCCTCAAAATTGGCCTTTCTCCAATTTAGAATCTCAATCTGAGGCCCAGACTTATCCTTCTTCATAATTAACTTGAAACTAATGGCATTATGGTCACTAGACACAAAATGTTTTGCTACACATACTTCTGTCACCTGTCCTGTCTCGTTCCCTAATAGGAGATCCAGTATTGGTATCTCTATATATTTAGAAAACTTTCATGAGCACATTTGACAAACTCCAAGCTGTCCAGCCTTTTTATAGTATGGGAGTCCCAGTCAATATGTGGAAAATTAAAATCCCCTACTATCATAACCTTATGTTTCCTACAGCTGTCTGGTATCGCTCTGCAGATTTGTTCCCCCAATTCTTGTTGACTATTGGGCAGTTTATAATACAACCCCTTGAGTGTGGTCATACCTTTCCCGATCCTCAGCTCCACCTATATAGCCTCAGTTGATGAGCCCTCTGGTCTCCCACAGACATCCATTCTTTAGCTATGACTCATTGATGGCCACAGCCAAATTAATGGGCAGCAGGGCCAGGTCATTTGTAGGTGGCCGACAGGACCAGAAAGCAGCACTAAATCTCTGATGCTTCCAACAAATATGCTTCTACCATGTCTTCGACCACCACGATTCCAACCAGGTTGACGGAAGTTATTCAGTTGCTTGTCCAATGCCGGAACCTGTGTTGTCAGTGCTTCTATTTGCTGCATGAACTCACTTATCTTTGATTGATAAAGTGCTGGCACTTCACAAGGCCCTGTAAGCAGTTGTTCCCATTTCATTTGCTCCTGTTGACTAGGGGAAGAAGCCAATCCTTCTATTTTCAGTGCAGAGGTCATGTACATGACGAGGTCAGCAAGATCCACCAACTGATCGAGGGGAGATATTTGAAAGACCCTCGCCTAGTGCTTGCTCTTGAACGTGATGAGATAATCATCGAGTGAACCTCTTTTTCCAAAAAAAACCTTCGTCGGGGTCCGTTCCACCTCCTCAACATCTTTAATAGTTGCCTATTGCCTAGGCTGTAATCAGCTCATATTTGGGCAATAGGAATCTCCCTAAATGGCAGAGTATGCTACAGAAAAGCCATTGAAGGCATGTTGTGTGGGAAATTACCATCTGGATCCACAAAGACATCCTCCACTTCACTAGGCAATCTGGTCTGACACTCCACAAATAAACCATACTTCATCTACTGACTTGTCACACTGAGGGGAGAGAAACATGCTTCAAGGATCATGAACCATGTTGGTGTATTATTAATAAATCTTCATTTTGACCACCCCAACTGCTCCTGTAAGGGGTCTTTCCTCATCACAATCCATTTTAAATTAGAACAGTGTTTATCAACCTTTTTTGCCCTGGGCCCCACTATAAATGACACTTTCCATGTTCTTGTATATCCTAATTTCAAAACGTCATCTTCAAGAAAATATGGGGGTGATATTCTGAATTACTATCTTATTAATCCAATAAATCCAACTTTGTAGATGCAGCTTTATGTACCTTTAATTCATTGATAAAACAGATAAACATTTTGCATAATTTCCCATTAAGATTTTCATAATGATGAATAAACAAAGCATATTTAAAGATATAACAATTTTAAGTTTTAAAGAGAAGTATTCAAGAAGAATAGACAAAATGAGACTATTTCAAAGAAAATGATCTTGAGCTTGCGTTCTCTTCATAGTTTGTCGAAGAATGAGATGCAAGCTCCCAGTCTGCATGGATATTATGGCATATTTCATCATAGTCACTATCGTAATACTTTTTTTTTAAGGAGTTTGACACAAAATTAACTAAGAATCAGAAACACAAGGTTTTAACCTTAATATTATGGCCACTAATAATTATAATAATCGCATGACTTGACATCACTGCTGACTTCTGTTTCATTTCTCCAAAAGCATAAATCATGGTAGATGGTCTCCTGCTTCTTTATACAGGTTATACAAGCGTCTCTCTCTCTCTGAGTGTTTGAAGTTCCAAGTTTTCCAAAACTTTACGAGAAAATGCTTCTGGGCTGCTTGCCCAGCTAACAAACAGATGGCTTTCTTGTGTACACAGGTGTTTCTCTGAATAAATGTTATTGTCTTTAGTTTCAATGGAGAATCACTTCTGACTTTTATATTTGTTTATACAGCTTCAACTAAACAATTAATTTGAGAATCTCTCAAAATGGTTTCTGTGTGTAAGTGTCTTTGTGTGTCCCTTTCCATCCACTATATATGTATATAATTTTAACCTAATGATTAATTATAGCATAATTATGTCACACTGGCCTCTGACATGCATCTGATGAACCACCAATGCAATGTGCAGAAAGGCAGAGGATCAAATTTATTCACCATGAAGATACCCTTGAAATGGATTGTACAGTTGTTGTTACTGGTGGGATCTACTGGGTCTATCTGACAGGGAGAATGCAGATGAGGTGTGAGAATGAAAGATGAGGTGAAGTTAAAAGTACTGGGAAACAACAGCTTCAAGATGGTGAGTGTTGTCATTCATATTTACAATGCACACATGCATCAGAATTCGATTTGCTGCAGATACATGGGTGTGTGAGGAACACAGATTATCATGGTACAAATCCCCACAATATGCCAAGAAATAATAAATCTAAAAGAACATAAGAAATAGGAGCAGGAGTAGGCCATTTGGTCCATCGAGCCTGCTCTGCCATTCATTGAGCTTATGGCTGATCTGATGATGGGCTCATCTCCACCTACCTGCTTTTTCCCCATATCCCTTAATTCCCCACTATGTAAAAATCTATCCAACCATGTCATAAATATGTTTATTCATAAACAATAGATATATATCCACAGTTGCAGTTAGTGCAAAAGAAGTGACATTTCAGCAGTGCAGTCAGATCTTTTGGTGGATCAGGGAAGTATGGGGAGGGTCAGAGCCGGATAGCTGCTGGAAAATAAACTATTCTTGAACCTGGAAGCACTGGACTTCAGATTTCTGTACCTGCTGCCTGAAAGTAGCAGTGACTAGAGTGATGGCGGGGTGGGGGGGGGGGGGGGGGGGGGTTGCAGTGCTTTTCTGAAGTTGGCTGCCTTCTCAAGATTTCTTCAGTGGACAGGAGGTTGATGCCTTATGATGAACTTGACTCACTTTGCCTTCTGAGTTCACAGTTTTTTCATCAATGTGTTGGCATCAGGAGATCTTCTGGCATGTGGACTCCCAGGAACTTGAAGGTACCAACTCACTGCACTGCTGTCCCATCAATGAGGACAGGTGTGTGGTCCGTTGCTTTGGAGCCATCTAACCAGATTCTTGATCACATCCTGTGTTTCATTACAGGATGCTTCAGAGAGGGTGAAGAGGATGTTCCTGGATTAAAGAACATGTCATATGAATCAGATATGGATACTTTTCACAGTGCAGCTGTAGAAGTCTGATTTATTCCACGACATCTTCTCAGACTTAGAAAGTAGAATCAGGAGGATTCTACAATTTGAAGGAGGACTACAAGGAGTGTAGAAGGAATCTTAAGAAAGAAATTAGAAAGGCCAAAAAAAGGCACGAAGAGGCTTTGGTAGACAGAGTAAAAATAAATCCAAAGGGTTTTTATAAGTACATTAAAAGTAAAAGATTAGTGAGGGATAAAATTGGACCCCTTGTAGATAGTGAGGGTAGGCTGAGTGAGAAGTCAGAGGAAATGGGGGAAATTTTGAATGATTTCTTTGCCTCGGTATTCACTAGGAAAAAAAATATTGAACCAGTTGAGGTAAAGGAAAATAGTGGGGAGGTAATGAAGCATATAAGGATAAGCGAGGAGGTAGTGATGGCTGTGTTGAAAAAGATAAAGGTGGATAAATCTCTGAGACCGGACAAAATATTCCCAAGGACACTCAGGGAGGCTAGTGGACAGATAGTGGGGCCATTAACAGAGATATTTAGAATGTCTCTGGCCACGGGGGTAGTGCCAAAGAATTGGAGGGTGGCACATGTGGTTCCACTGTTTAAGAAAGGGTCCAAATGTAAACCTGGGAATTATAGGCCCGTGAGTCTGACGTCTGTGGTGGGCAAGTTGATGGAAAGTGTTCTGAGGGATGGTATTTACAAATATTTGGAGGTACAGGGATTGATAGGGAGTAATCAGCATGGTTTTGTCAGGGGTAGATCATTCTTGACAAACCTGATTGAGTTTTTCGAGGGGGTTACAAAAAAGGTTGATGAAGGGAAAGCTGTGGATGTTGTCTATTTAGACTTTAGTAAAGCTTTTGACAAAGTTCCCCACAGGAGGTTAGGAAAAAAGGTGGAGGCATTAGGTATAAATGAGGAGGTAGTGAAATGGATTCAGCAATGGTTGGATGGGAGGTGTCAGAGAGTAGTGGTAGAAAATTGTTTGTCCAATTGGAGGCCTAGTGGAGTTCCTCAGGGATCGGTCCTGGGTCCACTATTTTTTGTTATATATATTAACGATCTGGAAGAAGGGGTGGAGAATTGGATAAGCAAGTTTGCGTGATTGGTGGTGCTGTTGTCAGTGAGGAAGATTACCGTAGATTAAAAAGTGATTTAGGAAGGCTGGAGGTATGGGCTGAGAAATGGCTGATGGAATTTAATACAGATAAGTGTGAGGTGTTACAGTTTGGAAAGGCAAATCTAAATAGGTCATATGCATTAAATGGTAGGCTATTGAGATGTGCAGAGCAACAAAGGGATTTAGGAGTTGTGGTAAATAGTACACTCAAGGCTGATACTCAGGTGAAGAAGGCATTTGGAATGTTGGCCTTCATAAATCGGAGTATTGAATGATGAAATTGTACAAAGCATTGGTGAGGCCAAATTTGGAGTACTGTGTACAGTTTTGGTCACCAAATTATAGGAAATATATAAACAATAGAGAGAGTGCAGAGAAGGTTCACGAGAATGTTGACAGGATTTCAAGGTTTGAGTTACAGGGAAAGGTTGTGCAGACTGGGGCTTTTTTCTCTGGAGTGTAGAACATTGAGAGGGGACTTGATAGAAGTGTTTAAGATTTTAAAAGGAACAGACAGAGTAAACGTGGATAGGCTTTTTTAATTAAGAGTGGGGAAGATTCAAACTAGAGGGCATGGTTTAAGATTGAAGGGGGAAAATTATAAGGGGAACATGAGGGGAAATTTCTTTATGCAAAGGGTGGTAGGGATGTGGAATGAGCTTCCGACAGATGTGGTCGAGGCGGGATCATTGGTTACATTTAAGGAAAGACTGGATAGTTACATGGATAGGAGAGAAGTGGAGGGGTATGGACCGGGTGCTGGTTAGTGGGACTAGGAGGGTGGGGATTTGTTATGGCATGCAGTAGTAGGGCCGAACTGGTCTGTTCTGTGCTGTAAATGGTTATATGGTTAGGTCATAAGCATGTGCCACAAAATTTGTCGTTTTGCGACAGCAGTATTGTGCACAACAGGTGCAAAAATTGCAATAAATTACATTTCTATAAATTCACTATTAAATAAAAATGGTACAAAAGAGGAGGAAAAAACTGAGGAAGAGTCGGTATTATTGTCCATTCAGAAATGTGGTGATGGAGCAAGAGCTATTTTTGTAATGGGAGAAGAGGGCATGGCCTGGGTGGTGAGGGTCCTTGATGAGAGGCTCATTTCTTGAAAAATAGCCTCTTGTAGATATCCTTAATGAAGTGAAGACTGATGCCCATGATGGTGTTGGGCGAGTTCACAACTCTATAGATATGCGTTAACTCCACAGTGTGGACAGTCATTGTGTATGCATTATCCTTCCCAGTGAGGATACAGCCCAGTGAGGATGGACATTGTGTACACGTTATCCCTCCCAGTGAGGATAGAACCCAGTGGGGACAGAAATTGTGTAGATGTTATTTCCCCCCCCCCCTCCCCAGTGATGATACACGCCAGTATGGACAAACATTGTGTACACATTATCATTTCCCCCCCCTAGTGATAATACTCCCCAGTGTGGACGTACGTGTTATTTACCCCCCTCCCCAGTGAGGCTAGACATGCACAAAATTAACTAAAAGCCAAAAAAAACATAAGGTTTTAACCTTTACATTCCAGTCCCGAATTATCATAATAGACATTAACGTCTAATATATAATTACTAATACAGATACATAAAGTAACTATAGTAAGTATAATATTAGAAATCAAAACTTTCAGCTTCCTGTAAAAGACCAATTTTAGTAATAGGTCTATTTAAGTAACCAGTCTTGGTTTTAATTCACATTTTCTGAACAAAATCTTTCTTGTCTACAACTGTATCTACATTTTTCCCCAGTAACCAAGAATTTCTTGGTGATGATAATTGCGTTTAGCTTTAGACCATTTTTGACATTCTTGTAATAACGAAAGATATTCTTTAATCCATGTTTTCCAAAATAAATCTGCAAGATATTGCACTTGTTTCCATTTGTGCCTTGCATAAATATCTTCTTTTTGAAATTTACCTGTTTTCTCATGCATACGTCAAATAATCAAATCAGAAATATGAAATTCCTTTGCTAATCTAGCAATAGTGTTTTTTCCAATGTTCCTCCTACTCTCAATACATAATAGGATTTAGCTTGTAAACACGACCTGTAACATTCTGATTCTTCATCAATTTTGATATCTCATTATCAAATGCCTTTTTCTGACAAAAAATAATTATTTCCAATTCAGCTTTCACCAACTCATCAACTATTAGGTAACAGTTCTTTCAAGACCAGATTATCTTTCTTCATACAATTTAAAAGCATAGTTTTTTAACCTAAGAATCCATGCTACTGCCTTTTTTCCAAATGAAACTATGAAGAATAATAGCAAATTAATTGAGTGATCGGATCATTTTCATTAGATATTTGAATAGTATTTACATTAGTGTTTTGGATTTCAGGATCGTCCCTTGAAATTTCTTTTAACTCCTCTGGATTTTGAGGCCAATCTTCTTGAGATCGTGAAATAAATTGAGGACCAGACACTCATGTGTTGGCTCTGTTCAGAAAAGAATGAACTTTTGATCCTCGTGAAGCCATATCTGCTGGATTATCCATTTTTTTAACATATCTCCATTGATTGGCATGCAAAACCTTCTCGATTTCATTAATTCTATTAAACACAAAGGCACGAAAACCTTGTGGTTTTGTTATTAATGTATTTATGCACTGTCGTACTATCAGTCCAAAACATAGTTGCTTATTATAAATTTTGCTGATGTCTTTTACATAAGCAGCCAAACCATAATCCTTTCTTCTTCAAAAAAGTTTAATTTCTCATCATGCAACCTTTTCTCTAATCGTGAACATCTCTCTATAACATGCTTATCTTTGCAATAGAAACAGCTTTCCTGAACAGTCTGATCTTTTTCCTTTGTTTTCTTGTTCTTTCCCTTTGGTTATATTTCCAAATACTGGGAAAGTGTCAACATGAACATGCCATTCCAAAAATTGTACAACATCCTCAAAAGTGGTATCCCTTCCAGGAAGCATCTTAAGCTCTGCAACTTTGGTTCTCCATAAATCTTTCATCTTATAAGGCAATTTGTTTATAATAATTGACAAATTAGCAAACAAATTCAGCTTTTGCAAATCTACACTACTTCCTACATTACTGCATCCTCGCAGAAAGACTGCATATGCTTGTAAAGCCTTTATATCCTCTGATTTTATTGCTGGACAAGAAAAAATCTTGACTATGTGGGCCCTTGTGATTTTATATTCATAGCCATAATGGTGATGCAATAATTATTTTGCCATTTTAAAACCTTGATCTGGATCCATATATTGGCAACTTTACCTCTTTCACCTGTCCTCCATTATACTGCTCCAGGTAATACAGATGATCTTTAGTGTTTTTAGTATTACTTTCAATGTGATGTTCAAAGGATTACATGAACGTCTGATATTGTAATGGATCACCATTAAAAACTGGAATTTCTTTCTTAGGTAAACTGTATGAACCTTGTTGTTGCACTTACATAGAAGGGATTTTGTTTTGTTTTGCTATGAGTGATATATTGGCTTGCGACTGGTTGTCTTGTGCTCAATGGTGCAAACGGATCTTGAACTTGTGCCATCGATGTAGGACCTCAGGTTGTGAGTAATGGCATTGATGGGGATCCTTGGGTTGTAAGTGATGGCATTGGTGGAGATCCTTTCATTGTAACTGGTTCTCCAGCAACATGAAGAGTCATCAAGTCTTGAGTATGATCATCTCACATGGTTGAATTTTTTTCTTAAATACCTCTGTTCAGGAAGATCCATATGTTGTGCGCTCTGGAGAGATTGAATGTCGCTAGCTCTTTCCATACGATTTGTCATTGTCATTTGAGCACTAGCAGCGTCACCCGTGGCTCCTTGCTTGAGTATATTTGTTTATTGTGGCTGCCGTACCCATGGTTCTGCTGGAAGGTTAGGTGTTAGCTCTTTGGGATGTCACTTTGGGTGATAAATATTGCAGAAGCCTGAGCTAATGCCTTTACTTTGGGCATATTCATAACACATTGTTCCTCGAGCTCTAGTCTTTTTTTAACAATTATTTTGTTCTTCACTAGCCATTTGTAACCTTTTAAGTTGCTCTTCTTGCCTCAGTTGCTGATTCTTGATTTGAACCTCCATATCCTCTAAAGCATATCTTTTCTCCAACCACTGTCATTATGTACAGACAGTAGCCAAGACTGCTTGCACCTTAGCATGGTTAGCTGCACTTGCTCTAGAAGCCTTTGAAGATTTTGAAGATCTTCCTGCGCTTATAACCTTAGAAATGCTATAATCAGGATTCACATCTGAACTTTCATATACCGCTGATTGAGTCTCTATCTTCCACATTTCACTTGGTACAGCACCAATGGGACTTTGCAACATAGTCAGTTTCACTGACTTTTGAGGCCTGCAGTGCCTTGACAGAGTTTTCTTCTTCCCTGCTAGTTGAAGCCTCTTCTTTGGCTACTGACTCCAACCTTCTGCTAATCGTTGTCAATCCGGCTTGCTGGCTCAACTCATCATCCAACAGTTCTTTGAGAGGAGCTGTTTGTTCGAGAACTTTAGCCTATCGAGACGACTTCTTATCCATTTGGGTTCTTCACACTGCAACCTGGCTCCTGCCCTGCATCTCCTGATCCCAGGAACTGTAAACAAATTTTTTATCTTACTTGGTCCCTTTAAGAAAGTTGCTACTGGATGTTCTGCACACAAACTTTCTTATATTATGATTATAATAACATACTTTGGGCTTCCTGCCAATTCTGCTACCAAAGCTCCGGCTTAACTCTCAAGGACGCAGGTGTCTGGCCAGGCCTTGGCTCAATTTCAAACTGCGCAATTCACAGACATGTTTTCATACACCTGGAATATTCTGTTACTATAGTGTGGCCTTCTCTTGGCTATAAGTCAAGTTGTTAATTCTTTTAGATGAATTTTACAAGCCTTTCTTCCAAACAAAGTTTACAATTAAATTTTTCTTTAAACCAAAGACGTGTTATTCAGCTGTGAGGATGGTGAATCGATACGCGTTACACCATGCTGTGAGGACGGTGAATGGACACACGTTACACTGCAGTGAGGACAGTGAATGGACACGCATTGCACCACACAGAAACGACCGTGAATGGATACGTGTTACACCACTCAGAAAGGACCGTGAATGGGCACGCGTTACACCACGCAGAAAGGACCGTGAACGGACACGTGTTACACCACGCAGAAAGGGCCGTGAACGGACACGCGTTACACCATGCAGAAAGGGCAGTGAATGGACACGCGTTACACCACGCAGAAAGGGCGGTGAATGGAGACGCGTTACACTGAAGTGCCAGTGAACGGAGCCTAGAGCAACATTAAATCTGTAGGAGAAACTCAGCAGGTCAGGCAGTATTTGTGGAACAAAATGGATGGTTGATATTTTGGGTCAAGACTGAGGATGCCAAGGGGAGGGAGCTGATATAACGAGGGCAGGGGCGTGGAATTTGACTGGGGACAGTGGGAATTGGTAAGCCAGGGGATGATGAAGTTGTCCTTTGAAAGACTGAATCAAGAAAAGCAAAGGGATCAGGAAGAAGATGCATCAGACAGGGTGGAGTAGAGTTATATGTGGAGACAAAGGTTGCCAGTGCTGGGATCTGATCAGAAGAGCAAGCCAATTAAATTAGCCAGATAGGATCTTGCAGCATAGATTTCTCCAATTCTAATCAATCCCCACCTTTCCATATTAAGCAGTTCCTTCATGTTGTGCCCGTTGATACTGCATTTGAAGCCCAGACAGGAGATCTGTCTGTGGAGACATTTCCTAGTTCGCCATCAGTTTTCACCTAGATTTAGTGAAACTGACTGGTGAGTTGATTGTATTTTGAACAGTTTCTCAGAACAATGTGGGAGCTGTTTATTTTCAATTTGGTCTTGCATAATGATATTGTATTGATAGGGCCTTTGAGAAGGAATCAAGATAAAGGTTCACATTCTCTCAGAAAGATGAACAGATTCAAATCTGTGGCTGTTCATGCAGGTCGTGGTTCAGGAATAATGGCCCTGTTTCTCACTTTCAGCAAGGCTTTATCCATCTTCATTCATCTTCTGTTTGTACATTCCCTTCTGTGAATGCTGCTCACAGTCTGCATCAAGTGGTATGATATGACATTCGGTAGTCACAGTTCAAATTGGTGACGGATGGATAGCCTGGGTCTGGAATTGTGCCTCTGTTGACACACAGATGGGTTGGATAGTCAGTGATGAGGAAGAGAGAAAACCGCTGTGGAAGGATGTGCCTGAAATGAAAAGAAAAAGGAGGGCAGCTGGCACCATAACTTGCGGAAATATGGGGTGGTTCTTCTTGGTGAAAAAGACAGACAAACAGGATGATCCTGAAATACAAGGATCACCTCAACGTGTTTTATGTTTTTGCTTGATGGAGAAAATAGTTTGATATCTTGTGTTCAGCAGCAAGAATGCTCATTGAAAGAGATGCTTGTCATGCCATTCATTCCCTGACAGTTGTTTTTTTTGTTTTCTCAGAGACAAGAATGCACTCAGTAAGCACATTGAGAATTTGGAGGCAGATATCTCACAATGGAAAATCAAGTACGAAGAGCTAAACAAATCGAAAAAAGAGATGCTTAAGCAGGTAGGGTCTTGATGACCAGCTAGTTATTGATGCAGCCAAATAAACCAGTGAAAATCCTGGATATTAATTTGACAGAGATAGCATTCAGGATTGGCAGGAACATTGAACTGAACTTTGCACCAAATTAGACTTGCTTGCACAAACCTTTTGCTAGTAGATTTGGTTTGCAGTTTGTTTTTCATATACACACTGTTGTTTTGTTTACTTGTGTTTGCATTTGCAGTAGACCTGGTTTTCAATCGCCATCAGGTGCTGGTTGTAATGAATGATGTGTTTATTATATATATTGCACAATGTACCTGCACACCAAAATTCTTACTTGTTGCTGCAACTTCATAAAAAACATAGTACTCCTTAAATTTAAAAAAAAAACAAAAGATAGACACTAAATATTCACAGTTACCATTCTTCTTCTTCGGTTTGGCTTCGCGGACGAAGATTTATGGAGGGGTAAATGTCCACGTCAGCTGCAGACACGTTTGTGGCTGACAAGTCTGATGCGGGATAGGCAGACACGGTTGCAGGGGAAAATTGGTTGGTTGGGGTTGGGTGTTGGGTTTTTCCTCCTTTGCCTTTTGTCAGTGAGGTGGGCTCTGCGGTCTTCTTCAAAGGAGGTTGCTGCCCGCCAAACTGTGAGGCACCAAGATGTACGGTTTGAGGTGATATCAGCCCACTGGTGGTGGTCAATGTGGCAGGCACCAAGAGATTTCTTTAGGCAGTCCTTGTACCTCTTCTTTGGTGCACCTCTGTCACGGTGGCCAGTGGAGAGCTCGCCATGTAACACGATCTTGGGAAGCCGATGGTCCTCCATTCTGGAGATGTGACCCAGCCAGCGCAGCTGGATCTTCAGCAGCGTGGACTTGATGCTGTAGGCCTCTGCCATCTCGAGTACTTCGATGTTAGGGATGAAGGCGCTCCAATGAATGTTGAGGATGGAGCGGAGACAACGCTGGTGGAAGCGTTCTAGGAGCCGTAGGTGATGCCGGTAGAGGTCCCATGATTTGGATCCGAACAGGAGTGTGGGTATGACAACGGCTCTGTATACGCTTATCTTTGTGAGGTTTTTCAGTTTGTTGTTTTTCCAGACTCTTTTGTGTAGTCTTCCAAAGGCGCTATTTGCTTTGGCGAGTCTGTTATCTATCTCGTTGTCGATCCTTGCATCTGATGAAATGGTGCAGCCGAGATAGGTAAACTGGTTGACCGTTTTGAGTTTTGTGTGCCCGATGGAGATGTGGGGGGGCTGGTAGTCATGGTGGGGAGCTGGCTGATGGAGGACCTCCGTTTTCTTCAGGCTGACTTCCAGGCCAAACATTTTGGCAGTTTCCGCAAAACAAGACGTCAAGCGCTGAAGAGCTGGCTCTGAATGGGCAACTAAAGCGGCATCGTCTGGAAAGAGTAGTTCACGGACAAGTTTCTCTTGTGTCTTGGTGTGAGCTTGCAGGCGCCTCAGATTGAAGAGACTGCCATCCGTGCGGTACCGGATGTAAACAGCGTCATCATTGTTGGGGTCTTTCATGGCTTGGTTCAGCATCATGCTGAAGAAGATTGAAAAGAGGGTTGGTGCGAGAACACAGCCTTGCTTCACGCCATTGTTAATGGAGAAGGGTTCAGAGAGCTCATTGCTGTATCTGACCCGAACTTTTGGTTTTCATGCAGTTGGATAACCATGTTGAGGTACTTTGGGGGGCATCCGAGGCGCTCTAGTATTTGCCAAAGCCCTTTCCTGCTCACGGTGTCGAAGGCTTTGGTGAGGTCAACAAAGGTGATGTAGTGTCCTTTGATTTGGTCTCTGCGCTTTTCTTGGAGCTGTCTGAGGGCAAAGACTATGTCAGTAGTTCTTCTGTTTGCGCGAAAGCCGCACTATGATTCTGGGAGAATATTCTCAGCGACGCTAGGTATTATTCTATTTAGGAGAATCCTAGCGAAGATTTTGCCTGCAATGGAGAGCAGCGTGATTCCCCTGTAGTTTGAGCAGTCTGATTTCTTGCCTTTGTTTTTGTACAGGGTGATGATGATGGCATCACGAAGGTCCTGAGGAGCTATCCTCCAATCCTCAGGTCCTCACCCAAGACTTAAGGACATTTTAAATATATCTGACAAGACCCCTGCAATTTTTACACCAGCCTCCCTCAAGGCCTGAGAGGACAAACTGTCAGGCCCCGGGGATTTATCCTCCCTTATTTACTTTAAGACAGGATCGACCTCCTCTTCTATAATCTGTTTAAATTCCATTTCCTGAATTACTGTTTGCCTCACTTTGATCAAAATCAGAATTTATTTTCATGAACAAGTCACAAAATTCAGTGTTTTACAGAAGCATCATAGTGCAAACATTTATATAAACCATAAATAATAATAGTGCACAAAAAGTAAGGCAGTGTCTTTGATTATTCAGAATCTGATGGCAGTGGGGAAGAAGCTCCCCTTGTGCCATTGAGTTATCATCTTTAGGTTCCTGAACCTTTTTCCAGTGGTAGAAGAGTGAAGAGTGCCTGGTCTGGGTGTTGGGGGTCTTTGAGGATAGAGAATGCTTTTTTTTAAGACACTGTACTTGTAGATGTCCTTGATTTTGCAGGCTGAGTAACAACCCTCTGGAGTCTTTTCTTGTTCTGAGAGTTGGCACCTTCATACCAGACGGTGATGCAACCAGCCACGGTACACCTGTCGGACTCTGGCTTTACCTTACTCTTAATTTAGTCTATGTGTGGTCTGAGTCCAGCGTGTTCTTTGAATGAAGTGATAGGAGAAGGTATTCGGTTCAACAGTCAGTTTATTACACAGCACAAGAATAAAACTTAACAGAGCTCTGGGTCAGTCGTTAGTTCATAGGTCACCTGCACAGTGAGCTGTTCCCCAAGACTGACCCCTATTGTCCAGTTGGCTCAGTTTATATAGATCAACCTTATCATACAGAACAAAAGTTGGCTTCCTTTGCTAGATTTCATTATCATACAGAACAAAAGTTGTCATCCTTTGCTAGATCTTTTTGCATAAGGGTTATCACAAGCCTGTTTTGCAGATATCTGGGGTGTAGTGTTCCCATCTTAATCCT